>NW_025214355.1:25887-30453 GCF_004010195.1 Chiloscyllium plagiosum | reverse complement strand
CCGACAGTGCGGCACTCCCCCAGCACTGACCCTCCGACAGTGCCGCACTCCCTCAGCACTGACCCTCCGACAGTGCGGGACTCCCCCAGCACTGACCCTCCGACAGTGCGGCGCTCCCTCAGCACTGACCCACAAACAGTGTGGCCCATATCCCTCCAAACCCTTCCTATTCATATACACATTAAGATGCCTCTTAAATGTTGTAATTGTACCAGCCTCCACCACACCCTCTGGCAGCTCATTCCATACACATACCACCCACTGTGTGAAAACGTTGCCCTGTAGGTCCCTTTCAAACCTATGCCCTCTAGTTCTGGACTCCCACACCCCCAGGAAAAGACCTTATCTATATATCCTATTTATCCCCTTATGACTTCATAAACCTCTGCAGGGTCACCCCTCAGCCTCCGACGCTCCAGGGAAAACAGCCCCAGCCTGTTCAGCCTCTCCCTGTAGCTCAGACCCTCCAACCCTGGCAACATCCTTGTAAATCTTTTCTAAACCCTTTCAAGTTTCACATCTTTCCAATAGGAAGGAGGCCAGAATTGCACGCATATTCCAACAGCGGCCTAACCAATGTCCTGTACAGCCCCAACATGACCTCCCAACTCCTGTACTCAATATTCTGACCAATAAAGGAAAGCATACCAAACGCCTTCTTCACTATCCTATCTACCTGCGACTCCACTTTCAAGGAGCTATGAACCAGGCCTCACACAGCCAGGAGTCCGGGCTTCAGGCCTAGCTCACTGTGGTGCACGGTGGCTCAGTGGTTAGCACTGCTGCCTCACAGCGCCAGGGACCCGGGTTCAGTTCCAGTCTTGGGCCACTGTCTGTGTGGAGTTTGCACATTCTTCCTGTGTCTGGTTGGGTTTCCTCGCACAGTCCAAAGATGTGCAGGTCAGGTGGCTTGTCCATGGGGAATTGCCC
Organism: Chiloscyllium plagiosum; assembly: GCF_004010195.1. NCBI lineage: Eukaryota > Metazoa > Chordata > Chondrichthyes > Orectolobiformes > Hemiscylliidae > Chiloscyllium > Chiloscyllium plagiosum. The sequence continues at coordinate 29,523 of NW_025214355.1, read as the reverse complement.
AGTGTCCTGGGATGTGCAGGTTTGATACATTGTCCATGGGAGATGCATGGGTTGGGTTGGGGGATGGGTCCGGGTGGGTTGTTTTTCAGAGGGTCGGTGTGGATAGATGGGCTGAAGGGCCTGCTTCCCCACTACAGGATCTGTATGAGGCCCCATCCCGGACATGCTGTTGAAACCAGGATTCCCGATGCACGCCAATGTCAGTGCAGCCTGTGACCCACCATCTCAGCTCCAGACTCAAAGATGGAGAAAGGAAAGGAGATGAAAATGCTGCACCTCGCATTTATCTGAATTAAACTCCATCTGCGACTTCTCAGCCCATTGGCCCATCTGGTCAAGATCCTGTTGTAATCTGAGGTAACCTATTAACTGTACCTCTTATGCTCGCATCCAAATCATTTATGTAAATGACAAAAAGTAGAGGACCCAGCACCGATCCTTGTGGCACTCCACTGGTCACAGGCCTCCAGTCTGAAAACCAACCCTCCACCACCACCCTTGGTCTCCTCATGTGAAGCCAGTTTTGTATCCAAATGGTTAACTCTGCCTGGATCCCCTGTGATAAACCTTGCTCATCAGCCTACCATACTGAACCTTATCAAAAGTATTGCTGAAATCTATTTGCTTCTGATGGGATGATTGGTTCAGTGTTGTGTTATCAGACGACCAAGATTAAAGCTCCACTATTAGACATGACATGATACAGTCCTCACACAGCTCAGTGTTTATTGCCATCCCATAATATGTGAGCTAATCAGATTCCATTCCCCAGTGTTCACATCCCACAACCGCTCCAGTCCAAAACAGAAATTCAAACCTGCTACCCTGGAACTATCACCTGAATACAGTCCAAATGCTGGCGTCTTTGTGCAGGATTTTAATCTTGTTGTAGCTGCCACCCCCATCCCCATCACTCTGTGGAATGCCCCATTAGCACCCAGTCCCACGTTACCCCATCTCGCCCATCCTCCTGCCCCCATGCTCTGAACCCGGGCTCGGTTCTGCCGAATGTCCAGATTTACTAAAGCCGCAGGCATGATGTCAGCTAATCACCAGCTCCTGGATCTGCAGCCTCTGCATTTCAGACATGAAAGACTTAAAGCAGTTAATGACAGAGCTGTGGGCCCGAAATTATCCAGAATTACAGAGTCAGGCTGCCTGAGTGCTGGGTGAGGCTGACTACATAGAGAGAGAGTGTGTTCAAACTGCCCTGCTCAGGATTCCCCATCACCAGCCCCGTATTTATACCAAGGAAAACAGCACTGTGTAGGAGATGGCCATTCAGTCCATTGTGCTGTACTAGCTCTTTGAAGAATCTGCATACACCACCCTTTTACAACAATGTTTGGAAAGCATTCTGATGAAGGGTCAGTGGACTGGAGGTGGTTAACTCTGTTCCTCTCCGTACAGAGTTTCTCCAGCACTCTCTGTGTTTCTGTCCCCTGTCTGTCCTTGTGTGTGGAGGCCAGGTTGTGTTTACCAACACCCCATTGTTATCCAATCACAGCGTGTGAGGGAATCACCAGCAACACTTCTCCATCTGAACCCATCCCCTGGTTCCCCTCTTATTGACTGCCCCTTTGGTGACACTGTCTGAGGGTGTGGGGCTGGTTTTCACCCCACCTCAATCCCATCTCTCTCACTGTCTCGACCTGTCCTCGGTTACAGAATCACCGTCAGGTTGTGCATCAGGCATCCCCTATGGGGGAACAGAAACTCCCCACACGCCCCTCCGCAATCACACTAACTGCACACCCACCTCGTTGTCCTCCATGCAAGGGCCAACCTCCACCTGTCTCCCAGCTAACAGTCTGAGATGTAGGCCGTAAGAAAGAGGAACAGAAGGAGGCCATTCGGCCCCTCCAGCCTGTGTCACCCTTCCAGCCTGTTCCGCCATTAAGTTGGCCCATGGCTGATCCAACATTCCTGACGTCCCCTTTCCTGCCCTTTCCCCTTCATTCCCCAGCCTGAAATATCCACAAGGACTCTGCCCCCCACAGCTCTTTGGTGAGGAGTTCCAAAGACCCTCAACCCCCTGAGAGACGATATCCCTCCCCATCTCAGTCTTCAGTTGGTGCCCCTTTATTCTGAGGCAGTGCCCTCTGGCCCTCGACCCTCCCATGAGGGGAAACAGCCTCTCAGCATTGACCCTGTCAAGCACGTTGAGAATCTGATCTGTTTCAATGAGATTTACCTCACGTTCATCTATACTCCAGGGAGTAGAGACCCAACCTGTTTAACCTCGGTTCATAAGGCAATCCCTCCATCCCAGGGACTATCTGAGTGAACCCTCCCTGAACCGCCTCCAGTGTAACGATACCTTTCATTCAGTAAGGAGATCACAACCACTGGCAGTGTGGTCTCCCCAGCACCTTATACAGTTTGTAGTAAGACTTCCCTAAGGGACTACATTCTGTGACCTTTCCTGATTCCCTGCTGCCCCCTGGGTGCTAGCTTTCTGTGTTTCACGCACAAGTCCCTTTGTGTTGCAGCTTCCTGCAGTTTTTTATCCTTTTAAAGAATACCATTGATTTTTGCTCCCCCTTCCCAAATGTTCCATTCTCACACAAGACCCCTCTGGCTGCAGTCTTTTTGTGACATTAGTGTCCCTGACCCACCAGCTCCTACCCCGCCTGAGGTCTTTGATTTGATTTATTAATCATTGTCACGCGTACCAAGGTCCAGTGAAAAGATTTGTTTATGAGCAGTACAAAAGGATCATACTAAGCAAGGATGCACCGATCAAAAATTCTTAAACAGAGGCATACAGGTTATATTGCACAGGGCATGCACTAGATGAGATCAGCGGTAGCAAGACCAGCAAGAGTCCATTCATTAGTCTAATAACAGCCAGGAAAAAGCTGTTCCTGAACCTGCTGTGTGTTCAAGCTTCTGTATCGTCTGCCTAACAGAATTGGTTGTAGGAGATCATTACTAGGGTGGGAGGGGTCTTTGATGATGTTGGCAGCCTATCTGCAGCAGTAAGCCGTGGATGGAAGGTTGGCTTCCGTGATGGTCTGGGCTGTGAACACTGTTCTTCAGCCAGAGAGTGGGGAATCTATGGCATTCATTGCCACAGAGGGTTGTGAAGGCCAGGTCATTGAGTATATTTAAGGCGGAGGTAGATAGGTTCTTGATTGCCAAGAGGATCAAGGGTTACAGGGAGAAAGCGGGAGAATGGGGTTGAGAAACATATCAGCCATGATTGAATGGTGAAGGATACCTGATGGGCTGAATGGCCTAATTTCTGCTCCTATGTCTGATGGTCTTATGGTCTCTGAGAGAAGAAATTCCTCCTTACCTCAGTCTTCAGTTGGGGGAGTCCTTACTTTTCAATTGTGTCCAAGTTTGTCCCGCAAGGGGAAACATTCTTTAACCCTGATGAAATCGCCTCAGGACAGGCTACACTTCCATCTGCTTTATCCTGCTCCAATTTGTTTTGTTCATTTATGGGGCATGGGCATCACTGGCTGGGCCAGCATTTATTGCCCATCCCTAATTGCCCAGAGGGTAAGTTTGTGGGCGGCACGGTGGCACAGTGGTTAGCACTGCTGCCTCGCAGCGCCAGAGACCCGGGTTCAATTCCCGACTCAGGCGACTGACTGTGTGGAGTTTGCACATTCTCCCCGTGTCTGC
>NW_025214355.1:22668-24802 GCF_004010195.1 Chiloscyllium plagiosum | reverse complement strand
GTTCTTCAGGAAGAAGGGCTTATGCCCGAAACGTCGATTCTCCTGTTCCCTGGATGCTGCCTGACCTGCTGCACTTTTCCAGCAACACATTTTCAGCTCTGATCTCCAGCATCTGCAGACCTCACTTTCTCCCCTAGGGTAAGGAGGGCAGATTTTAACTGTTTCTTGATATCACGTGGAGTGAATCGAATTGGCTGGAGACTGGTATCTGTGACGCTGGGGACCACTGGAGGAGCCTGGGGTGGATCAGGCTCGACACTTCTGGCTGAAGATTGCTGGGAATGTTTCACTTTGACCCACTCCCCACTCCTTTGTTGAAGATCTGCTTTTCCCCTCCTGTAGCCCTCTTTGAACCCAGTGACACAGAACGCTCCTTCCAATCCTCCTGCTCCTCTGCCCCTCAAAGCCTCGAACCTTGCCCCTGCCCTAGGTCTGAACATTGGGCATAGAGCCAACATTCACTTTGTTTTGTCAACCTTCGAGATTCTTTAAGCCTACGTTGGTGTCATCTAATCCCAGCCTTAGACACGAAAGACTTTAAGCAGTAAATGACAGTGCTGTGAGCCCGAAATTATCCTGAATTACAGAGTCAGGATGCCTGAGTGCTGGGTGAGGCTGACTACAGAGAGAGAGAGAAAGAGTGTTCAAACTGCCCTGCTCAGGATTCCCCATCACCAGCTCGGTATTTATACCGAGTAAACCAGCACGGAAAACATCAAAGCTCCCTCAACCTGCACACAGCTTAGACAGTGCTGTCTATCCCTGTCCCTCTCACTATCTCTCTCCCTCAGACAGTCAGCACACCGCGATGATGGACAGAACACTCTGTATCTCCTTGAGCCTTGTAGCTGTGGTAATGTTACTGCGAGATGTAGGTAAGAGATTCGCCCAGAGCCGATTGTTGTGTCAATACCTTAATGATGCCTCTGTTTTGAAATGTGAAGATGTAGCAGGATAAAGCTTCCCAGCTCCACACCCAGACAGGCCCACAGGGCAATGCAGGTGGGTACTGTCTCTCTGGGTACTATCTCACTGCACACTGTCTCTGGGCACTGTCTCTCTGGGCATTGTTCCTTTCACTGTCTCTCTCTGCAATCTCTCTGGGCACTGTCTCAGTGTACACTGCTCCCCTTACTGAGCGCTCTGAACACTGTCTCTCTTTCACTGTCTCAGTGTACACTGCTCCCCTTACTGAGCGCTCTGAACACTGTCTCTCTGAACACTGTCTCTCTGGGCACTGTCTCTCTGGGCACTGTCTCTCTGAACACTGTCTCTCTGAACACTGTCTCTCTGGACACTGTCTCTCTGGGCACTGTCTCTCTGGGCACTGTCTCTCTGGGCACTGTCTCTCTGGGCACTGTCTCTCTGAACACTGTCTCTCTGGACACTGTCTCTCTGGGCACTGTCTCTCTGGGCACTGTCTCTCTGAACACTGTCTCCTCTTACTGAGCGCTCTGGGCACCGTCCCTCTGGGCACTGGTGGTGGTGGGGTACTCAGTGATGGTAACGCTGGGTGGTGCTGGTTAGAATGTCTTATTTTGTAATTCATTCATGGGATGAGGGTGTTGGTGGGCAGGCCAGTGTTCATTGTCCATCCCTAATTGCCCAGAGGGTCTGGAGTCACGTGTAGGCCAGACCAGGTAAGGATGGCAGTTTCCTTCCCTTAGGGACATGAGTGACCCAGATGGGGTTTCCCGATAATCGGCAATGGAGCCATGGCCATCATTAGGCTATTCAATTCCAGATTTTTATTAAGTTCAAATTCCACCATCTGCCGTGGCAGGATTTGAACCCGGGTTCCCGGGAGGTTACCTGGGTCTCTGGATTAACAGCCCAGCGATAATACCACTAGGCCATCACCTTCCCTATTGGAGATGCTCACAGGTTGGCCTTTGTGTGGCACAAATGGGAATTGCTACTTGTCAGCAAAGCCCAGATATGGTCCAGGTCTTGTTCTATTTGAGCACGGACTGTTTCAGTATCTGCAGACTCTCGAATGGTGCTGAACATTGTACAATCACCGGTGGGCATCCCCACTTCTGACCTTATGATGGAGGGAAGGTCATTGATGAAGCAGCTGAAGATGGTCGGGCCTAGGACACTACCCTGAGGGACTCCTGCAGAGATGTCCTGG
>NW_025214355.1:5958-21618 GCF_004010195.1 Chiloscyllium plagiosum | reverse complement strand
TGGATGGGTATATGAATAGGAAGGGTTTTGAGGGATATGGGCCGTGTGCTGGCAGGTGGGACTAGATTGGGTTGGGATATCTGGTCGGCATGGACGGGTTGGACCGAAGGGTCTGTTTCCGTGCTGTACATCTCTATGACTCGATAACTGACCATCCAACAACCACAACCATCTCGCTATGTGCCAGGCCTGACTCTAACCAGCGGAGAGCTTGCCCCATGATACCCACTGATACCAGTTTTTCCAGGGCTCCTTGATGCCACACTCGGTCGAACACACCAAGGGAACCAGCACATCAGCTTTGACCTCACATCCCCCGCGGGTAGCGGGGTGGGGTAAGAGGCAGCAACCTCATTGCCCCTCTCGCTACACGTCGCATCCTAAACATAACGGAACAACAAGGAAATAACAACATGCCCAGCAAACCTATTACAACAACAAAGGTAGATAAAGGGGAAACAGGGAATGTAATACATTTGGATTTTCAAAGACGCTGCACATTAGGCTCCTTAACAAGAGAAGAATATTCAGCGCTGGGGATTGCACATCAGCATGGAGATGACCGGCTAATGAATAGAGTTGGGATATTGGGATGGCAGGATGTAGCTAGTGGAGAGCCCCAGGGATCAGCACTGGGCCCACAGTTAGTTACAATTTATATTGGACGAGGTAAGTGAATGTATTATCATCAAGTTTGTAGACGACTGAAACGTAAGTGGGAAAGAGAGAGGTGAGGATAACACACCGAATCTGCAGAGAGTTGTGGGCAGGTTAAATGATTGGGGGAAAACCTGGTAAATGGAACATAGTGTGGGGGATGTGAGATTATGCACTTTAAAAGGAAGAATAGGATTTCATAGAATCCCTGCAGTATGGAAATAAGCCATTCGGCCCATTGAGTCCACACCAACCCTCCACAGAGCATAGAACGATACAGTGTAGTACAGGCCCTTCAGCTCTTGGTGCCCAGTGCTGATCCCTGGGGGACTCCACTAGCTACATCCTGCCATCCCAATATCCCAACTCTATTCATTAGCCGGTCATCTCCATGCTGATGTGCAATCCCCAGCGCTGAATATTCTTCACTTGTTAAGGAGCCTAATGTGCAGCGTCTTTGAAAATCCAAATGTATTACATTCCCTGTTTCCCCTTTATCAACCTGTGAAACCAATGTGAAGCCCATCTTCAGAGGCGGTGGCCTAGTGGTATTATCACTGGGCTGTTAATGCAGAGACCCAGGCAATGGTCTGGGGACCTGGGTTCGAATCCTGCTACAGCACATGCTGGAACTTTAATTCAACAAAAATCTGCAATTAAGAATCTCCTGATGACCATGGATCCATTGTCAATTTTGGAAACACCCATCTGGTTCACAAATGTCCTTTAGAGAAGGAAACTGTCATCCTTACCTGGTCTGGCCTACACATGACTCCAGACCCACGGCAATGGGGTTGACTCTCAATTGCTCTCTGGGTAATTAGGGATGGCCTAATATAACTGCTGGCCTGGACAGTGACCCCCACATCTCATGAATGAACAAAGAAAATCTAACCTACACCCAGGCCCACCCTATCCCTGTAGCCCTGCATTCCCCATGGCCAACCCCACTAACCTGCATATCTTTGGACTGTGGGAGGAAACCCACTGAGACACGGGGAGAATGTGCAAACTCCAGACAGACAGTCGCCCGAGGTGACTGGAATCGAACCCGGGTCCCTGGCGCTGGGAGTCGCCCCCAGCAGTTAGTGTCTGGGATGCACTCCCTGGAAATATGGACGAGGAAGGTTCATTCGAGGGACTTGAGAGGGTATGGGATGGTTATCGGATGGAAATGGTGAGCAGGGCTGTGGGGAAAAGGCAGGAGACTGCCACTGGGCTGAATGGCCTCCAGTTGCACTGTGACTATCTCAGGTCCTGCGTCTGCCTCCTCAGCTCAGAGAACAGTCTGTTCCTGCTGTTACTATCACCAAACTAACAAACCCAATCCTCTCTCTTACAGCTGCTTCTGACCAATTGGAGGGTGCCAAACAGCCAGGTTTGTATATTCACCCTCTGTCCAATCAGCTTGTACAACCACAACCCTGTCATCAGCACGCCGGCTCAGTGGTTAGCACTGCTGCCTCACAGCGCCAGGGACCCGGGTTCAATTCCCATCTTGGGCGACTGACTGTGTGGAGTTTGCACATTCTCCCCGTGTCTGCGTGGGTTTCCTCCCACTGTCCAAAGATTAGGTGGGTCACCCAGGGGAAATTGCTCACCGTGTTAGGTCAGGGGAAAGATGTAGGGAAATGGGTCTGGGTGGGTTACTCTCCAGAGGGTTTTAGTGGACTTGTTGGGCTGAATGGCCTGTTTCCAAACTGTAGGGGTTCTAATCTCAGTTAAAAGTCCTCCTGCCAGAGCTGAGCGATGGGTGGGGTAATGCCCTGGAATAACCCTATCAGGGCAGAGAGAGGTTTATCAATTCAATGAATCACTCTGGAATCAGGGGCTCATGATGGTCACCATGAACTCATCATCGATTAGTCAGAAAACCCCATCTGGGTCACTAATGTCCCTCAGGGGATGGGAACTGCCACCCTTACCTGGTCTGGCCTACACGTGACTCCAGACCCACAGCAATGTGGGCGACTCTTCACCACCCCCTGAGATGCCCCGAGCAGGGGTAATTAGGGATAGGATCACACACTTGCTACAAGCACCCATTTCTCACAGTGGACCCGAGTGCGCAGTGGGACTCAGTCACATCACTCAGAGTCATGGTTCCCTTTTTTGGGGAAAAGGTTTCCCTCCATTGGAAGTGATTCACGATGATCCCTGGGATGGAGGGATTGTCTTGTGAGCAAAGGTTGGGACTCGACTCCCTGCAGTTTAGAAGCACGAGGGGTGATCTCATTCAAACATGTCACACTCTTTCAGGGAAAGCTCAGTGGGTCTGGCAGCACCTGCCCAGTTCTGGGGAAGGGGACACCGAACCCCAAACGTTAACTTGGATTTCTCTCCACAGACGCTGCCAGACCCACTGAGCTTTTCCAGCAATTTCTGGTTTTTGTTTCTGATTTCCAGCTTCCACATTTCCTTTAGTTTTTATTTAGGAGTGTTGAGGGGCTCGGCAGGGTCAATGCTGGGAGGGTGTCTCCCCTCATGGGAGAGTCGAGGGCCAGAGGGCACTGGCTCAGAATAAAGGGGCACCGACTGGAGGCTGAGGTGGGGAGGAATCCCTTCTCTCAGAACTCCTCGTCACAGGGAGCTGTGGAGGTCAGTGTCCTTGTGGATATTTCAGGCTGAGACCGAGAGATTCTTGATCTGTCGGGAAATCAAGGTGAAAGGGCAGGAAAGGGGACGCTAGGAATGTGGGATCAGCCATGGTCCGACTGAATGGCAGAACAGGCTGGAGGGGCCGAATGGTCTACCCCTTTCCTGTTTCGGACAGCCGTCCATCCCGTGGAATTTCATTGGGTTCCCCTGATCCAGATACAGTTCAGGGGAAGCTGGACAAGCAGGTGAGGTGGAAGGGAAGGCAGATCGAGGTGTGAGTGGGGCAGGAGGATGCACTGACGGGCTGAATGGCCTGTGTGCGCGTGTAGCTGGAATCCCTGAAAGTTAAAACCAGGTGCTGTCCTCTGTCAGAGAGACCCGTGGTTTCTCAGCTAACACTCAGAAGAACAAAGGAATTAGGGGAGTCCATTCAGTCCCTCTACCCTGCCCGGCCATTCGATAACATCATGGCTTATCTGATTGGGGCCTGAGCTCCCCTTTAATGGTACAGAAGGAGACCATTTGGCCCATCGTATCGCCCTATCCTCCCTGTAGCCTTCTCCCTGTTGATCAGAAATCTGTTGGACTCACCTCTGACTATATTCAATGACCCTGCCTCACTCTGAGGGAAAACATTTCACACGACAAGAGCTCTGAGAGAGAAAGCATCCTCTCCACCTTCATCTCCACTGGGAGACCGTTATTTTTAAAGCCTGTCCTTTAGTTCCAGACTCCCTGACGAGGGGAACGCAATATCCTTGTAGCCAGGTCCCCTTTGGATTGTCCATGTTTCTGTGAGATCACCTCTCGTTCTCTCAACTCCCAATGGGTACACTCCCAAACCTCCCCTCGTAAGATAAGGCCTTCATCCTAGAGGAGCGGCTTATTCCAGTCCCTGTCACACACAGCAAGTCAGGATTAATCAATAACTCATTGGTAAAGGAGCTTCTAGGAGACAGCAATCACAAAGTAATAGTTTGAAAGGGAGACCTGTGGGTCTGAGACCAGTGTTTTAAACTAAATAAAGGCAGTGCTCACGAAGGTAACCCAGACGTTGCCAGGATTGGAGGATTTGAGCTACAGGGAGAGGCTGAACAGGCTGGGGCTGTTTTCCCTGGAGCGTCGGAGGCTGAGTGGTGACCTTATAGAGGTTTACAAAATTATGAGGGGCATGGATAGTATAAATAAACAAAGTCTTTTCCCTGGGGTGGGGGAGTCCAGAACTAGAGGGCATAGGTTTAGGGTGAGAGGGGAAAGATATAAAAGAGACCTAAGGGGCAACTTTTTCACACAGAGGGTGGTACGTGTATGGAATGAGCTGCCAGAGGATGTGGTGGAGGCTGGTACAATTGTAACATTTAAGAGGCATTTGGATGGGTATATGAATAGGAAGGGTTGGGAGGGTGCTGGCAGGTGGGACTAGATTGGGTTGGGATATCTGGTCAGCATGGACGGGTTGGACCGAAGGGCCTGTTTCCATGCTGTACATCTCTCTGACTCTATGACACTATGAAAGGTGGGTCAGTGTGTATGGGGGTGTCAGACTCCTACAGAGCTATTCAATAAAGATGTGACCCTGTGAGAAAGAGAGATGCACCATCCAGAGGCTAACTAACACTGGACCAGTCAGTTCCATGAGGGATAGACGAGGGGATTGGGCAGAGCTTCTCCGAGGGTGACCTCATTTGGAGGCTTGGAAATTGTCCTGATTTCCCCGGGGCAGCTGTGAGGGTGAGTGTGGGGTTTGGGAATCTGAAGGGAAGGGAAGATGGGGGCGGTAGAGGAGGGAAGATGTCATGTGAGAAAGGGGGCAACGGGGGTGGGGGGGGGGGCGGGGGGGGGGGCAAGTCTCCACGGCAACCGCCACTGCATCTCAGCTCGGGCCCTTCACTTGGGGTCCTGGGCCTGATGTGAAAGGTCCTGCATTCCAGACCAGCGGAGGATAATTAATGAGATAACGGGAAGCAGACAGCTGACTGTGAATCAGAGAATCCCTCCAGCCCATTGAGTACACACCAACTCCCCCCCGAGGAGTATACCATCCAGACGTCTGACGCTGTGGGTGCTCAGTCATTGAGTGACTGGGGATTATGGGTAACTGAGCCCACTCTCAGAGCCCACGCCGGGCCCAGACTCACAGCCTAGGCCGGGCCCAGACTCACAGCCCAGGCCGGGCCAAGACTCACAGCCCAGACCGGGCCCAGTCTCACAGCCCAGACCGGGCCCAGACTCACAGCCCAGGCCGGGTCAAGACTCACAGCCCAGACCGGGCCCAGTCTCACAGACCAGACCGGGCCCAGTCTCACAGCCCAGGCCGGGCCCAGACTCACAGCCCAGACCGGGCCCAGACTCACAGCCCAGACTGGGCCCAGACTCACAGTCCAGACTGGGCCCAGACTCACAGTCCAGGCCAGGCACAGTCTCACAGCTGAGGCCGGGCCCAGACTCACAGCCCAGGCCGGGCCCAGTCTCACAGCCTAGATCGGGCCCAGACTCACAGCCCAGACCGGGCCCAGACTCACAGCCCAGACCAGGCCCAGTCTCACAGACCAGACCGGGCCCAGTCTCACAGCCCAGGCCGGGCCCAGACTCACAGCCCAGGCCGGGCCCGGACTCACAGCCCAGGCCAGGCCCAGTCTCACAGCCCAGACCAAGCCCAGTCTCACAGCCCAGGCCGGGCCCAGTCTCACAACCCAGGCCGGGCCCAGTCTCACAGCCCATGCCGGGCCCAGACTCACAACCCAGACCGGGCCCAGTCTCACAGCCCAGACCGGGCCCAGTCTCACAGCCCAGGCCGGGCCCAGACTCACAGCCCAAGCCGGGCCCAGACTCACAGCCCAGGCCGGGCCCAGTCTCACAGCCCAGACCGGGCCCAGTCTCACAGCCCAGGCTGGGCCCAGTCTCACAGCCCATGCCGGGCCCAGACTCACAACCCAGACCGGGCCCAGTCTCACAGCCCAGGCCGGGCCCAGACTCACAGCCCAGGCCGGGCCCAGACTCACAGCCCAGACCGGGCCCAGACTCACAGTCCAGACCTGGCCCAGACTCACAGTCCAGACCGGGCCCAGACTCACAGTCCAGACCGGGCCCAGACTTACAGCCCACACCGGGACCAGACTCACAGCCCAGGCCGGGCCAAGACTCACAGCCCACACCGGGCCCAGTCTCACAGCACAGACCGGGCCCAGTCTCACAGCACAGACCGGGCCCAGTCTCACAGCACAGACCGGGCCCAGACTCACAGCCCACACCGGGCCCAGACTCACAGCCCACACCGGGCCCAGTCTCACAGCACAGACCGGGCCCAGTCTCACAGCACAGACCGGGCCCAGTTTCACAGCCCAGACCGGGCCCAGTCTCACAGCCCAGGACGGATCCAGACTCACAGCCCAGGACAGGCCCAGACTCACAGCCCAAGCCGGGCCCAGACTCACAGCCCAGGCCGGGCCCAGACTCACAGCCCAGTCTGGGCCCAGACTCACAGCCCAAGCCGGGCCCAGACAGGACCCAGTCTCACAGCCCAGGCTTGGCCCAGTCTCACAGCCCAGACCAGGCCCAGACTCACAGCCCAGACCAGGCCCAGACTCACAGCCCAGACCAGGCCCAGACTCACAGCCCAGACCTGACCCAGTGTCACAGCCCAGACCAGGCCCAGACTCACAGCCCAGACCTGGCCCACTCTCACAGCCCAGACCAGGCCCAGTCTCACAGCCCAGACCAGGCCCAGTCTCACAGCCCAGACCTGGCCCACTGTCACAGCTCAGACTGGGCCCTCTCTGACAGCTGAAGGATGGGTATTTGCGATGAGCAATTATCAGGATATGTCTCCTGCACACCCCCTCTCCCAGGAGCAGGGTTTGGCCTCAGGGAGTGTGCGAGCTCCAGGCCCTCAGCACTCAACATCCACGTCTGTCTCTTTACAGAATTCTACCTGAACAAAGGCACGGCTAATCACTTCATCAAACGGATAAAGAGATCGGCAGAAATCCCAGATATCCTGGAAAGGTCAGAGACACTGCACCATAATTAATCTCAACACACACAGGAACAGAGAGCCAGTGACGGAGATATGGAGAGAGGAGGATAGAGGGAGAGAGGAGGATAGAGAGAGAGAGAGAGACAGACACAGAGACAGAGAGAGAGAGACAGACAGAGAGAGAGACAGACAGGCAGAGAGAGAGACAGACAGGCAGAGAGAGAGACAGACAGGCAGAGAGAGAGACAGACAGGCAGAGAGAGAGACAGACAGGCAGAGAGAGAGACAGACAGGCAGAGAGAGAGACAGACAGGCAGAGAGAGAGACAGACAGGCAGAGAGAGAGACAGACAGGCAGAGAGAGAGACAGACAGGCAGAGAGAGAGACAGACAGGCAGAGAGAGAGACAGACAGGCAGAGAGAGAGACAGACAGGCAGAGAGAGAGACAGACAGGCAGAGAGAGAGACAGACAGGCAGAGAGAGAGACAGACAGGCAGAGAGAGAGACAGACAGGCAGAGAGAGAGACAGACAGGCAGAGAGAGAGACAGACAGGCAGAGAGAGAGACAGACAGGCAGAGAGAGAGACAGACAGGCAGAGAGAGAGACAGACAGGCAGAGAGAGAGACAGACAGGCAGAGAGAGAGACAGACAGGCAGAGAGAGAGACAGACAGGCAGAGAGAGAGACAGACAGGCAGAGAGAGAGACAGACAGGCAGAGAGAGAGACAGACAGGCAGAGAGAGAGACAGACAGGCAGAGAGAGAGACAGACAGGCAGAGAGAGAGACAGACAGGCAGAGAGAGAGACAGACAGGCAGAGAGAGAGACAGACAGGCAGAGAGAGAGACAGACAGGCAGAGAGAGAGACAGACAGGCAGAGAGAGAGACAGACAGGCAGAGAGAGAGACAGACAGGCAGAGAGAGAGACAGACAGGCAGAGAGAGAGACAGACAGGCAGAGAGAGAGACAGACAGGCAGAGAGAGAGACAGACAGGCAGAGAGAGAGACAGACAGGCAGAGAGAGAGACAGACAGGCAGAGAGAGAGACAGACAGGCAGAGAGAGAGACAGACAGGCAGAGAGAGAGACAGACAGGCAGAGAGAGAGACAGACAGGCAGAGAGAGAGACAGACAGGCAGAGAGAGAGACAGACAGGCAGAGAGAGAGACAGACAGGCAGAGAGAGAGACAGACAGGCAGAGAGAGAGACAGACAGGCAGAGAGAGAGACAGACAGGCAGAGAGAGAGACAGACAGGCAGAGAGAGAGACAGACAGGCAGAGAGAGAGACAGACAGGCAGAGAGAGAGACAGACAGGCAGAGAGAGAGACAGACAGGCAGAGAGAGAGACAGACAGGCAGAGAGAGAGACAGACAGGCAGAGAGAGAGACAGACAGGCAGAGAGAGAGACAGACAGGCAGAGAGAGAGACAGACAGGCAGAGAGAGAGACAGACAGGCAGAGAGAGAGACAGACAGGCAGAGAGAGAGACAGACAGGCAGAGAGAGAGACAGACAGGCAGAGAGAGAGACAGACAGGCAGAGAGAGAGACAGACAGGCAGAGAGAGAGACAGACAGGCAGAGAGAGAGACAGACAGGCAGAGAGAGAGACAGACAGGCAGAGAGAGAGACAGACAGGCAGAGAGAGAGACAGACAGGCAGAGAGAGAGACAGACAGGCAGAGAGAGAGACAGACAGGCAGAGAGAGAGACAGACAGGCAGAGAGAGAGACAGACAGGCAGAGAGAGAGACAGACAGGCAGAGAGAGAGACAGACAGGCAGAGAGAGAGACAGACAGGCAGAGAGAGAGACAGACAGGCAGAGAGAGAGACAGACAGGCAGAGAGAGAGACAGACAGGCAGAGAGAGAGACAGACAGGCAGAGAGAGAGACAGACAGGCAGAGAGAGAGACAGACAGGCAGAGAGAGAGACAGACAGGCAGAGAGAGAGACAGACAGGCAGAGAGAGAGACAGACAGGCAGAGAGAGAGACAGACAGGCAGAGAGAGAGACAGACAGGCAGAGAGAGAGACAGACAGGCAGAGAGAGAGACAGACAGGCAGAGAGAGAGACAGACAGGCAGAGAGAGAGACAGACAGGCAGAGAGAGAGACAGACAGGCAGAGAGAGAGACAGACAGGCAGAGAGAGAGACAGACAGGCAGAGAGAGAGACAGACAGGCAGAGAGAGAGACAGACAGGCAGAGAGAGAGACAGACAGGCAGAGAGAGAGACAGACAGGCAGAGAGAGAGACAGACAGGCAGAGAGAGAGACAGACAGGCAGAGAGAGAGACAGACAGGCAGAGAGAGAGACAGACAGGCAGAGAGAGAGACAGACAGGCAGAGAGAGAGACAGACAGGCAGAGAGAGAGACAGACAGGCAGAGAGAGAGACAGACAGGCAGAGAGAGAGACAGACAGGCAGAGAGAGAGACAGACAGGCAGAGAGAGAGACAGACAGGCAGAGAGAGAGACAGACAGGCAGAGAGAGAGACAGACAGGCAGAGAGAGAGACAGACAGGCAGAGAGAGAGACAGACAGGCAGAGAGAGAGACAGACAGGCAGAGAGAGAGACAGACAGGCAGAGAGAGAGACAGACAGGCAGAGAGAGAGACAGACAGGCAGAGAGAGAGACAGACAGGCAGAGAGAGAGACAGACAGGCAGAGAGAGAGACAGACAGGCAGAGAGAGAGACAGACAGGCAGAGAGAGAGACAGACAGGCAGAGAGAGAGACAGACAGGCAGAGAGAGAGACAGACAGGCAGAGAGAGAGACAGACAGGCAGAGAGAGAGACAGACAGGCAGAGAGAGAGACAGACAGGCAGAGAGAGAGACAGACAGGCAGAGAGAGAGACAGACAGGCAGAGAGAGAGACAGACAGGCAGAGAGAGAGACAGACAGGCAGAGAGAGAGACAGACAGGCAGAGAGAGAGACAGACAGGCAGAGAGAGAGACAGACAGGCAGAGAGAGAGACAGACAGGCAGAGAGAGAGACAGACAGGCAGAGAGAGAGACAGACAGGCAGAGAGAGAGACAGACAGGCAGAGAGAGAGACAGACAGGCAGAGAGAGAGACAGACAGGCAGAGAGAGAGACAGACAGGCAGAGAGAGAGACAGACAGGCAGAGAGAGAGACAGACAGGCAGAGAGAGAGACAGACAGGCAGAGAGAGAGACAGACAGGCAGAGAGAGAGACAGACAGGCAGAGAGAGAGACAGACAGGCAGAGAGAGAGACAGACAGGCAGAGAGAGAGACAGACAGGCAGAGAGAGAGACAGACAGGCAGAGAGAGAGACAGACAGGCAGAGAGAGAGACAGACAGGCAGAGAGAGAGACAGACAGGCAGAGAGAGAGACAGACAGGCAGAGAGAGAGACAGACAGGCAGAGAGAGAGACAGACAGGCAGAGAGAGAGACAGACAGGCAGAGAGAGAGACAGACAGGCAGAGAGAGAGACAGACAGGCAGAGAGAGAGACAGACAGGCAGAGAGAGAGACAGACAGGCAGAGAGAGAGACAGACAGGCAGAGAGAGAGACAGACAGGCAGAGAGAGAGACAGACAGGCAGAGAGAGAGACAGACAGGCAGAGAGAGAGACAGACAGGCAGAGAGAGAGACAGACAGGCAGAGAGAGAGACAGACAGGCAGAGAGAGAGACAGACAGGCAGAGAGAGAGACAGACAGGCAGAGAGAGAGACAGACAGGCAGAGAGAGAGACAGACAGGCAGAGAGAGAGACAGACAGGCAGAGAGAGAGACAGACAGGCAGAGAGAGAGACAGACAGGCAGAGAGAGAGACAGACAGGCAGAGAGAGAGACAGACAGGCAGAGAGAGAGACAGACAGGCAGAGAGAGAGACAGACAGGCAGAGAGAGAGACAGACAGGCAGAGAGAGAGACAGACAGGCAGAGAGAGAGACAGACAGGCAGAGAGAGAGACAGACAGGCAGAGAGAGAGACAGACAGGCAGAGAGAGAGACAGACAGGCAGAGAGAGAGACAGACAGGCAGAGAGAGAGACAGACAGGCAGAGACACCTATCACATTTCCGACGCCCCTCCCCCAAGTCCCTCCTCCCTACCTTTTATCTTAGCCTGCTGGACACACTTTCCTCATTCCTGAAGAAGGGCTCATGCCCGAAACATCGATTCTCCTGCTCCTTGGATGCTGCCTGACCTGCTGCGCTTTTCCAGTAACACATTTTTCAGATACATAGACAGGACAGAGTCAGATAGACAGACAGATAGACAGACTGAGACAGACTGACAGACACTCAGACAGATAGAGAAATATAGAACTCAAACAGCTGATTTCTCATTCATTCAAAGACTATCAGCGTCACTGGCTGGGCCCGGCATTTATTACCTGTCTCTAGTTGTCCCTTGAGAAGGTGATGGTTCACCCACAATGCCCTGAGGGAGGGAATTCCAGGAGTTTTCCCATCCAGGCAAGTGGGGAGTATTCCATCACACTCCTAACTTATGCCTTGAGGATGGATACAAGCTCCATCAACAATCGGGAAGCTTGACACCATCCAGGACAAAGCAGCCGCTTAATTGGCACCACATCCACAAACATCCCCTCCCTCCCCCACCGACGCTCAGTAGCAGCAGTGTGTACTGTCTACAAGATGCACTGCAGAAACTCACCAAAGATCCTCAGACAGCACCTTCCAAACCCACGACCACTTCCGTCTAGAAGGACAGGGGCAGCAGACACATGGGAACACCACCCCCTGCAAGATCCCCTCCGAGCCACTCACCATCCTGACTTGGAAATATATTCCTGATGAAGGGCTTTTGCCCGAAACGTCGATTTTCCTGCTCCTCGGATGCTGCCTGAACTGCTGTGCTTTTCCAGCGCCACTCTAATCTAGACTCTTGGAAATATATCCCCGTTCCTTCACTGTCACTGGGTCAGAATCCTGGAATTCCCTCCCTCAGGGACGTTGTGTGTCAACCCACAGCACACGGACTGCAGCGGGTCAGGAAGGCAGCTCACCCCCACCTTCTCAAGGGGGCAACTAGGGACAGGGCAATAAATGCTGGGCCCAGCCAGCGATGCCCGGGCCCTGAGAATAAAGTAAAGGAGAGCGAGGAACTGAGTGAGCTCTCTAACCACAAGCTGGGAGCCTGTGATGTGGAACAAGGGTGAGCTGCTGGAAGTGAGTCTCTCAGGGTGAGTAATGTATGACCCTGTTGGATGTGGCACTGATGAACCTATTTCTGTATTTCCTGATCACAGCATCACTGAACGAGTGGAAGGAGCATGGGAGAAAGTGAAGGAAGTCTTTGAGGAGATAATGGATGTAGAAATTCTCGATGAGTGAGGAGATGGACCTCACGATCTCACCCACTGGCTGTCAGCTTTAACCTGAGATTTCATTGTTTTTCACTGGGTCAGGTACCCCCTGAACTCTGAACCTGTATATAACACACAGCACACTGTATAGTAACTGTAACCAGTGAACTCAGAATCTGTATCACACACAGCTGAATTCAGAACTTGTATCTCATACACAGTACACCATATAGTCACTGTCCACACTGAATTCAGAATCTGTATTACCACAAGTTATATATAATATTGACATTAATAAAAATTCTGTTTTTATTCTTCTGTGTCTCAGCCTCTCATTGACCACTCAGTAACGGCAAGAAGATGGGATTGGACGGGCAGAAAGGATGCAGTCTTAAACAGTTCCAATTTGGAGGTGCCAGTGTTGGTCTGGGGTGTACAAAGTTAAAAATCACCCAACACAGGTTATAGTCCAACAGGTTTAATCGGAAGCACTAGCTTTCGGAGCGCTGCCCCTTCATCAGGGGGTTGTGGGGCACCTTCTATATCTTATGGTCCTGCCCCACAACCCCCTGATGAAGGAGGGTCGCTCCGAAAGCTAGTGCTTCCAGTTAAACCTGTTGGACTCTAACCTGGTGTTGGGTGATGGTTAACTTTAAACAGTCCCTGCTGTGTGTTAGTGAGGGGCATGACGAAATGGTCACAGCCTGGCCCATCTTCTGTTGCGCAGTGTGTAATTTCTGCTGAGTCAGCAGAGAGTGTGAGATGGTCGGACAAATACTTGGAATTTCTAGAAAGACGTGACAATCCTTGACTCTTGAAAGTTGTTATACAAAGCGATGAAACCTCAAAAATAGGAACAGGAGGAGGCCATTCGGCCCCTCAAGCCTGTTGCAATACTATCACGGCTGAGCATCCGACTCAGTCCCCTGTTTCCAATTTCTCCCCATACCCTTAGATCCCTTTAGCCCTAAGAACTATACCCAACTCCTTTTTGAAACATTCAATGTTTTAGCTCAAATGCTTTCTGTGTTAGAGAGTTCCTTAGGCTCCCCACTCTCTGGGTGAAGACATTTCACCCCATCTCATCCTAAATGGCGCCCCCAGTGTCCATAATTGGTGACCCCCTTGTTCTGTGAGCTGCGCCTCCCCATTCTCCGGAACATCAGCAAATATAATCCTAACCCAATCAGCCTCTCTGAAAATGTTGAGGGTCGTTAGTGTATCGTGGAGTTACTTTGTGAAGGATCTGTAGCTGGTTCAGACCAATGTATGACCCCCCCTCCCCCCCCCCGATCATTCCAAAAGTCTTCCAATAGCTGGGTTGGCGCTGAGTGACAAAGAGTGTGTTGCTGGAAAAGCACAGCAGGTCAGGCAGCATCCGAGGAGCAGGAGAGTCGACGTTTCGGGCAGGAGCCCTTCATCAGGAATGTGGGGTGTGACAACAAACGAGAACCACCCCCCCCCCCCCCCCCCCCTGAAATTCCCTGGGTATTCCCAAGAGGAAACAATCTGCTGGACAGTGCGATGTGAAAGAGTAAACAGTTCCTCCTTGTAGCACTAAATGGGTGAAAAGCTGACAGAATAACGGGGACTGCTATTAGTTCCCACAGCGGACAGGTCGATTAAACTCAGATTAATATCGAAGCCTGATTCAAAGCTGGCATCCAAGTTCAGCAGGTAACAGGGAGGGCAAATGGGAGGGTGGCCTTTGTTTCGAAGGGAATCGAGTACAAAATTTAGGAGGTTTTACTAAAACGAAACAAGGCACTAGTCAGAGCACAGCTGGATCCCAGGGCAGATGGACCGATATCGGAGGCATATCAGAGAAGGTTCCCTCAGCTGACCCCGGGAAGGAGGGACGGTCTGGGGAGGAGAGGCTGAGTAGGTTGCGCCTGTACTCATTAGAATGTGGTTAAATGTGAGGCAACTTTATCCAAGCATACAATGTTCTTAGGAAAATTGACAGGGGAGATGTGAAGATGGCTGGAGAGTCTCAGACCATCTCAGTGTAAAGGGTCACACATTTCAGACACCGCCAACAAGGAATTTCTTCTCCCGGGGGAAGGGACTCTGGAATTCTTTATCACAGCGAGCTGGTCAGGCTGGGTTAGTGAATATATTCATGATTGTTCTGAGCTAGATGTTTAATCAGGAAGGGGAATGGAAGGGCCAGGCAAGAGGAGTTGAGGATGATCAGATCAGCCGTGAACTCATTGAGGGGATGGGCTGAAGGGCCTACTTCTGTTCCTCCATCTGACAGTCTCTACGAACAAAATATAGGAAGCACCAGTCCCTCACAGAACCTGTTGGACTTATTCTACCCTTGGGAGAAAGTCAAACTATTCAACTATGGGATCCATCACAGCAGCGGAATCTGACTCTGCATTTTAACGTGTGGTGGAGAATGAGACTCCTGGGGCTGTGCTGGAGACTGACCTCATTGTATCTTCACACTAACATTATTCCTCACTTCGTAGTTTGGCTGAGAATGTGGCCACACTTTGACCTGAACAGCCAGTCATTAGTTGTTTAATGAACTCACCAGCCTTTTGATGCATAAAGGGGTCGTGTTGGTTATTTTGAAATAGGAACACACAAATCTGGGATGATGATGGTTCACTTTAAACTGAGGGGTGATAGATATTGGGCAGAGGTCAGAGGTAGTTTATTTACTCCGAGTAGTAGGGGGTATGGAATGCTTTGCCTGCAACAGTAGTAGATTTGCCAACTTTAAGGGCATTTAAATGGTTATTGAATTCTTTGAGAAGGTGACCAAACCGGTTGATGTGGTGTATATGGATTTCAGCAAGGCGTTCGATAAGATTCCCCACAGTAGGCTATTGCGGAGGAATGGGATTGTGGGAGATACCAGTTTGGATCAGTAATTGGCTAGCTGAAAGAAGACAGAGTGGATCAGTAATTGGCTTGCCGAAAGAAGACAGAAGGCGGTGGTTGATGGGAAATGTTCATCCTGGAGTCCATTTCCCAGTGGTGTACCGCAAGGGTCGGTGTTAGGTCCACAGCTATTCGTCATTTTTATAAACTACCTGGATGTGGGTGTAGAAGGGTGGGTTAGTAAATTTGCGGACGACACTAAGGTCGGTGGAGTTGTGGATAGTGACGAAGGATGTTGTAGGTTACA
>NW_025214355.1:0-5253 GCF_004010195.1 Chiloscyllium plagiosum | reverse complement strand
TCTATCTTCGAGTGATCATACCTTCTCCCTATTATCCTCTTATTTTGAATATATGTATACAATGCCTTGCGATACTCTTCAACCTTAATTGCTGAAGTCATTTTATGGAACCTTCTTGCTCTACTAATTCACTGCTTGACTTATTTCTACTTTTTATATTCATTATAGACCCTGTCTGATTTTAGCATCCAAAAACATGAAATATGCTTCTTTTATCCCGTGGACAAAAGTTACACTTTCCCTTGTTATCCAAGCATCCCTTATACAGCCTTGTCCTTTCTCCTTCCCAGAACATAGCGTTCCCAATATTCACACTTTGTGAACTCTATTCCAAACCTCACTCTAGATCGAAAAACATAGAAACATCCAAAAAGATCTTCTGTCTTTCCCACCACACAGTTTATGTTGCATCCATGTTACCCCAGCCTGTTACACTATGAACGACAACGAACCTCAAGTCTGTTGCGTTCAATCTAGATCGAAAAACATCGAAACATCCAAAAAGATCTTCTGTCTTTCCCACCACACAGTTTATGTTGTATCCATGTTACCCCTGCTGTTACACTATGAACGACAACGAACCTCAAGTCTGTTGCGTGGTACCTTCAGGAAATCAATGTAAACCCCACCAGTAGTGGGGTTTACTTTGTTAATTCATTGAAAAGCATTAGCAAGTTACTTATGCACAGTTTCACCATGACTTTTCCTTACCAACCCCCTTTTTTCCACACAACTACGAGCTTTATTCCAAATAATTGTCGCCAGAAGCTTCCCTGGAGTTAAGCAGACATGACTGTAAGTAACTGGATTCGCTTTCGTGTTGGCAACCGTCCAGTCTCCTGGGACATCATCAGAATCTCGTAACGGCTATAATCTTATCGCTAGTGCCTCTATAATGTCTCCTTTCCACTCAAAATCCTTGGATGCACCTTATGTAGTCCTGCTACCTCTGAGTGCCAGCATCAATTGGACAGGTGATTGGATTGGATTGGAGCGTCTCGTTGGGGGAACAGGCCATTCGACTCAACGAGTGAACACCAATCCTCCAAAGAGTAACCCAACCAGCCCCATCCCCCTTCAAATCCCTGCCAATCCCTATAATCCTGCATATCTCGCAGCTAACGCACATCCATGCCCCTGAGTACTAATGGGTTCGTTAGCCTGCCCAATTCCCCTAAACTTGCACATATTTGGAATGTGGGAGGATACCAGAGCACCCAGCCGAGACTCACACAAAGAGGGGGAGAACATACAGACTCTTCACAGTCGCCCGAGGGTGGAATCAGACCTGGGTCCCTGGTACTGAGGTAGTGCTAACCACTGAGCCACCATTTCACCCTAAAGGAAAGGTTCAGAGGGATAGGAGCCAAACACAGCCAAATGGGGCTAGTGGTGCCAGCCGAGAGAGAGTTCTGTCAGCATGGAGGGTTTGGGTCAAAGACAACTCTCAGAAAGGCTCACTCGACCCGAAAGGTTAACTCCGCCAGAGCCGCTGAGCTTTTCCAGCAAGTGGGGATTGTGTTTCTTGTGGCCTGTTTCTGCTGTGGGCCATTTTGACCTCCCTCTGCCCGGGGAAATTAAGCTGTTTGATGTTATCTCCCCCACAGTCTACCGACAGACATTAACAGTTTGTGAACCAGCATGGAAGCTGTTTTCTTACCATCAGTGAAAGGATTTTGGTTTTACACAAACCCTCTGACTCCAGTGCAGCTAAAACTCTGGGGGAGAGGGAAAGCCAGCAGCTATCCTATGGGTCCCAGCTTGAAACGCTAAGCATACGCAAGTCCCGCCCCTCCCTCGCGCAGTGTCAGTTAAACGGCCAGCTGCTTCATCAATGACCTTCCCTCCATCATAAGGTCAGAAGTGGGGATGTTCGCTGATGATTGCACAGTGCTCAGCGCCATTCGCGACTCCTCAGGTACTGAGTCAGACATCACATGACACCAGGTTCTAGCCCAACAGGTTTACTTGAAATCACTAGCTCTCAGAGCACTGCTTCACTTCGCCTGACAAAGGGGCAGGGTTCTGAAAGCTTGTGACTTCAAATAAACCTGTTGGGCTATGTGAGGAAGTGAGTGTGTAAAAATGGTAGTATTGTAAAATGGGGGAAAGCAATGCGAGGTCCCTTTAAGAGATGGTGCTGTCTGAACAAGGGTTTAAAGCTCCCCAATTAAACAAGAGCTCCCAAATTAAAACACTTCATATCAAACAGCAATGCAGCATTTTTACCCAGAAAACAATTTAAATTCAGCCAATTAATTAAAAAAGACACTTGGAGACTAATGATCAATTAAATTCAAACCAGTTGGCTTTGACTACCTCAAACCAATCCAATTGTAAAGAAATTAGAACAAAGAACAAAGAAAATTTACAGCCCAAGAACAGGCCCTTCGGCCCTCCAAGCCTGAGCCTATCCAAATCTACTATCGGTCAATTCCTAAGCATCTGTATCCCTCTGCTTATGCATTTATCCAGACACATCTTAAATGAATCTACCGTGCCTGCCTCTACCACCGCTGCTGGCAACGCGTCCCAGACGCCCACCACCCTCTGTGTGAAGTATTTGCCGCGTGTATCCCCCTGAAACTTTCCACCTCTCACCTTGAAAGCGTGACCTCTTGTTATTGAATCCTTCACCCTGGGAAAAAGCTTGTCCCTATCTACCCTGTCTATGCCCTTCATGATTTTGTAAACCTCAATCAGGTCCCCCCTCAATCTCTTTTATTCTAATGAAAATAAACCTAACCTTCTCAACCTCTCTTCATCGCTAGCACCTTCCATACCAGGCAACATCCTCGTAAGAGGAGAAAGTGAGGGCTGCAGATTCTGGAGATCCGAGCTGAAAATGTGTTGCTGGAAAAGCGCAGCAGGTCAGGCAGCATCCAGGGAGCAGGAGAATCGACGTTTCGGGCATGAGCCTCAGCAACATCCTCATAAACCTCCGCACCCTCTCCAAAGTGTCCACATCCTTTTGGTAATGTGGCGACCAGAACTGTACACAGTATTCTAAATGAGGCAGAACCAATGTCTTGTATAATTTTAATATGACCTGCCAGCTCTTATACTCAATACCCCGTCCAATAAATTCTTACCTTCGAAGCCCACGGCCTTTCTCCTGAATCGGGAGTAGCAGGAGACAGAGCAGAGGTGACGTTGGAGACAAGGAGGTTGCTGGGAAGTTAAGAGAACGATATAACTTCTTACCTTCGAAGCTTGTGTAAGGTAAGAATTTAATATGTCATCACGAGTATAAAAGATCTGGGAATTTGAAAATTAGAGGGAGAGGCCCCTCCCACCTGAAGAGTAAATATTGGGCTCTCACCGAAATCTTTAAACTCTTTAAAAAGACCCATCAAACATCCCACAGCATCTCCAACTCAAAATCCTCACACAGCAATCATCGGAAGAAAGACATTTATGACGTGAACCCAGAAGGAGGAAGGCCGGAGAGAGAGAGCGGAGGAGACACAGACTGCGTGAACTTAGAGAGGTCAAGTTTTAATTTATTGTATTCTTATTCATTGGATTGATATAAATGGGACTTGTGTTTATTTGAACAGCATTCATTTCAGTGGAATTTAGTTCAGTTAGGGAATAGTTAGTACTCAGGGGAAATTGTCCAGTAATTCTGTTAATTTGTTCACTTTTGGAGTTAGGTAAATAAATAGTGAGTTGTCAATTATAGAGAGGGTGAATGGATTTCATTTCATTAACCACTTCTTTGGGGGTAAGAGGTAAGGTTATACCCCTTAGTCACTTCTTTGTCAGATGATGAGGTGAGGTGATCCTCTCTGGGTGTTTTGGTTTTAATTATCAGAGAGGTGTTGACCTCTGCTCTGTAACCTGGTGTCAGGTGACATCTGACCCTTGTCCACCCCAGTCTAACACGGACACCTCCACATCAAGCGCTGAAGCAGTTGGAAACCCAGACCACCCAATCAGACATTTCAAAAATTCAAACCATCGATGATTACGGGAGAGAAACTATCTCAAAGATACCGCCCAGCCCCAAATGAATGTTAAGGGATTTGCAATACCCAGATGTGACCTCCATCTAGAGTTGGCCTAATTAAAGGTTGAGATTTTATGAAATGTTGAAATAACTCCAGTTCAAAAACATTCGTCATTAAGAATAAATATATATAATCAGCGATTGACCCAGAAACGCTCATCATAGGGCGGCATGGTGGTCAGTGGTTAGCACTGCTGCCTCACAGCACCAGGGTCACAGGTTCGATTGCAGCCTCAGGCGACTGGCTGTGTGGAGTTTGCACGTTCTCCCCGTGTCTGCGTGGGTTTCCTCCGGGTGTTCCGGTTTCCTCCCACAGTCCAAAGATGTGCAGGTCAGGAGAATTGGCCATGCTAAATTGCCCCTAGTGTTAGATACATTAGTCAGAGGGAAATGAGTCTGGGTGGGTTACTCTTCGGCGGGTCGGTGTGGACTGGTTGGGCTGAAGGGCCTGTTTCCACACTGTAGGGAATCTAATCTAATCAGCGAGAGGGAGAGAGGAAGAACAGGCAATTTCCTCACTCCATGACCCACACAGCCACCGAACTCAGGGACTCCAGATGAACTTTACCAAAGCCCACCCAAGATCGATTCTCACATTCCCCTGTTACACAACCCATTCTCCCTGACTCCCAGGGTCAGAGGTCACTAACCAGACCGTGAATTGGGAGCAGGAGATGGCAAGTGTCCCCAATGAACAGGAATGTCCTCTCTCTGAGGGGAGGGAATCGGTGGAATTATTTACCCCGGAGGGGTGTCGAGGCTGGACCATTGACAAGGATTGACTTAATGTCCAGACAGCTACAGAGACAGACAGATTGTCAGTGAGGAAAGGAATGGAGAGTGAAGGAAAGGGGAGTTGAAGGTGACCAGCCATGATTTCACTGAACGGTGGAATAGACCCAATGGGCTGAATGGCCTCCTGCTAATCCTACATCTTATGGTCTGAACCTTCCTATTAAATGGTCGTCCAATGACAGCAGACAGTCAGCACATCCTGTCCCCAGCAACAGTACTTCCAGCACCGGGTGGGGGTGGGGGTGGGGGTGGGGGTTAATGTTGGATATTCTATCTGCTCTTGTCTTCACTGTTTATGACGACTTTTCACTTGATTCTTGGTTAACTCAAATACTTTATTTGGGTTTCCACAACAACTGGATACATAGATTGGAGACACTTTGGTCAGAATGATTACGGAATATTGTGAGCACAGAGTCATAGAGATGTTCAGCATGGAAACAGAC
>NW_025214354.1:41248-42204 GCF_004010195.1 Chiloscyllium plagiosum | reverse complement strand
GCCCACCTCCCCCTCGCCCCCCTCCCCCTACCCTCCTTCACCAACGACCCCCACCCCCTCTGGGGTGAGCTGAAGGCTGCTCCCCTGCCCCCAGGTGACCCGGCAGATCCAGGAGCACGAGCAGGACTCCGCGTTACGGGAGCAGATGAGCGGCTACAAGAGGATGAGGCGGCAGCACCAGAAGCAGCTGATGGCCCTGGAAAACAAACTGAAATCTGAAATGGACGAACACCAACTGCGGCTCGACAAGGAGCTGGAGACGCAGCGCAATAACTTCGGAGCAGAATGTGACAAGGTCAGCAAGAGGCAGCAGAGCCTGCTGGAGAAAGAGGTGAGCACTCCCCGGGCTTGGGGAGGGGGGGCAGACGGGAGAGAGGGTGAGGGGCAGAGGGGAGTGCCCGGTGTCCCGGCCTGAGGCCCGGTTCCTGCCTGTCCCGGCCTGGGGCCCGGTTCCTGCCTGTCCCGGTGCAGCCTGGGGCCCGGTTCCTGCCTGTCCCGGTGTCCCGGCCTGGGGCCCTGTCCCGGCCTGGGGCCCGGTCCCTGCCTGTCCCGGCCTGGGGCCCGGTCCCTGCCTGTCCCGGCCTGGGGCCCCGTTCCGGCCGGTCCCGGTGCAGCCTGGGGCCCTGTCCTAGCCTGGGGCCCCGTTCCGGCCGGTCCCGGTGCAGCCTGGGGCCCTGTCCTAGCCTGGGGCCCCGTTCCAGCCGGTCCCGGTGCAACCTGTGGCCCTGTCCCAGCCGGTCCCGGTGCAGCCTCGGGCCCTGTCCTGGTGCAGCCTGGGGCCTCATGATGTTTATTTCCCACAGGCCAAGGCGGCTGCCCTTGAGGAGAAGAAGTTCCAGCAGCACATCCTGAGCCAGCAGAAGAAAGAGCTGAGCAGTTTGTTGGAGGCCCAGAAACGTCAATACAAACTGCGGAAGGAGCAGCTCAAAGAGGTTCGGGGGGGAGGGGGTGTGGGG
>NW_025214354.1:22765-33881 GCF_004010195.1 Chiloscyllium plagiosum | reverse complement strand
GAGGGTGTGTCTGCGAGTGAGCGAGGGAGGGTGTGTCTGCGAGTGAGCGAGGGAATGTCTGCGAGCGAGGGAGGGAGGGTGTGTCTGCGAGCGAGGGAGGGAGGGTGTGTCTGCGAGCGAGGGAGGGTGTGTCTGCGAGCAAGCGAGGGAGGGTGTGTCTGCGAGCGAGGGAGGGTGTGTCTGTGAGCGAGCGAGGGAGGGTGTGTCTGTGAGCGAGCGAGGGAGGGTGTGTCTGTGAGCGAGGGAGGGGGTGTCTGTGAGCGAGGGAGGGGGTGTCTTTGGGCGCGCGTCCCCCGTTCTGTCGCCTCTAACTAATGGAATTCTCTTTCACTCCTTCGACCAGGAACTGAACAAGAAGCAGACACATAAAGATTTGGAGTGTGCCATGTTACTGAGACACCACGAGTCCACGCAGGAGCAGGAATTCCGGCACTTGAGCGTGGTTCAGAGAACACGCACTGATCTGATTCGCTTACAACACCAGACTGAACTCAGTAATCAACTGGATTACAACAAGAGGAGAGAGCAGGAACTTCGCCAGAAACACGTAGCTGAGATTCGGCAGCAGCCAAAATGTCTCAAAGTAGGTCCCGGGGAGGGGCTGCAATCGGAGGGGGAGAGGGTCTCTCTGGAGGATGTGAGCAGGAACAGGGACCCTGGAGAGAGGGAGATCGGTTTAGGGGGCTCCCTGGAGGACGTGAGCAGGGTCTGGGACCCCAGGGAGAGGGAGATTGGTTTAGGGGGCTCCCTGGAGGACGTGAGCATGGTCTGGGACCCCGGGGAGAGGGAGATCGGTTTAGGGGGCTCCCTGGAGGACGTGAGTAGGGTCTGGGACCCCAGGGAGAGGGAGATCGGTTTAGGGGGCTCCCTGGAGGACGTGAGCAGGGTCTGGGACCCCGGGGAGAGGGAGATCGGTTTAGGGGGCTCCCTGGAGGACGTGAGTAGGGTCTGGGACCCCGGGGAGAGGGGTAGCGGTGACGGCTCAGCAGGCGAAGTCCCGTACTTTGAGCTGCAGTCCTCCAGGGGCTCTGATGCTGGCCCAGGTCCCCGTCCCACACCACAGCCCCCAGTGGCCTCTGCCCACTCCTTCCCCGAGTCATACGAGGACGGTCTCGAACTGCCCGATGTGGACGACTCTCGACTCCTGGAGGAGGAGGAGGGGGAGGGGCACGGGGTCTCTCCCTCAGCCTCTGGGCTGTCGGCCCCAGCCCTCCCCCAGCTGCTCGCCTCCCCTCACCTCCTGTGCGCCTTGCTGGCCCTGCTGGTAGCTTCCTGTCCCAGCTCACTGCTGCTCTTCTTCCTCCTGGTCATTCTGCTGACCCTGTCCCAGCGAGGTCCCCAGAGCCGCCTGGGATCGTTGCTGGTGGCGCTCGAGGTGGTGGTGGTGGGTCTGGCTGCCTCCTACGTGCTGCTGCACCTGGTCTTCGCGGTGTCCACCTCCTTCTTCCTGCTGCTGGTCAGGACGGTCAGCGCTCTGAGTGTCCTGGCGCTGAGCTTCCGCCTCTCGCTCTACTACGTCCCAGTCGCCCTGGGGGCCGCATATTTCTTCACAGCCCCCGGCCTCTTCCTGTCCCTGTACCTCCTGATCGTGCTGGTTCTGCAGCCGGCCAGGCGCTGGGCCTCTGCTGTGCCCAGGAAAGGCCGCCGCTTCTGGGTCAGGCTGCTGCTGCGGCTGCCTAGGCCGGTCTTCCAGGTGGCCCAGCGCTGCGGCCTTGCCAACGAGAGGAGCCTGTTCTCGGTCTTCCCCAAGGCGGGCCGGGGCCTGTCTCGGAGTCGTCTGCCAGTGCTGATCCGGGGACGCCCTCCCGTCAGGAGGGCCCTGGGCCCGGCCTTGTCCAAAATGGCCGCCCTCGCCAACCGGCGTGTGTGTGGCCTGCTCTCCGGTCTGACCCTCCGCCTCCCATCACCGGCCCTCCGCTGCCTGAGGCAGGTCGGTCTGCTCAGACCCAGCAAACCCAGCCGCATCCCCATGCTGTTGCCCCGGGAACAGCGCAGAGCCATGGCCAAGGCCAGGGCCAGGGTCAAGCTCAGGCCTGGGGTCTGCCTCAGGCCGGGCTCCAGGGGACAGACCCGAAACTCTCAGTCTCTCCGACGTTCGGGCATCTGGATCCCGTAGGAAAGGAGGAGCAGGGAGAACCTGTCAGCAGCTGAGGGAGAGGGGAGGGAATGCTGAGTCCCTGGGAGGGAGTAACTGATACCTGGGGAGGCAATGACCAGTCCCCTGGGAGGGAGAGGGGAGGGAGTGACCAGTCCCCTGGGAGGAGGGGATGCAGTGACCAGACCCTGGAAGGGAGTGACCAGTCTCCAGAGGAGGGGGGTGTCACCGGGCCCCGGGGGGGAAGCTGGGATCCCCGGGAGGGAGAGGTTCCCAGTTTGAAGCTGCTTTCCTCTCAGTTCAGGGTGTACCCCGTTCCCCCGGCCAACACTGAGGAGTGCAATGGTCAGTCACTGCCTGAGGCCCCCACGTTCAGTGTCTTTGGAGTTAAACCTGGAGGGGGCAGTGCCTGGGTGGGGTGGGGGGAGCAGGGCCGATGGGTGGGGAGCCAGACTCTGTTTTCTGACCCTTTCTCCTGTTTACAGTTGAGTTCTTTTATTGTTGTTCCATCGTTAAATGATAATTTTCTTGCTTTGTTCCCCGTGGATTCTGTATTTTTTTTTTGTTTCTGTTGAGATTTCTGTTTTGGTGATTTTTTTTTAAAATAAACGTTCTCTGTTTGTTTAAGCTCCACCTGACATCAGCTGATTTCATTTCATTTAAAACCGCTTTCCTTATGGGGACGGTGGGAGTGGAGTGGAGGGGTGGGGCTGGGGACTGTGCTGGGGCGGATGCCTAGGGACATTATGAATGGGGTAAAGAATGGGGCACAACCCCCTTGGGAAGGTGGGAGAGACAGGAAGGAGTGGTCCATTTTCCTGGACCAATAGGATTCAGAATTGAGAACAGTGTCTGGAACGCATTCATGACCAGCACATATTCCAACTAATCATGACTTTCCCTGGGATAGGGAATTAAGGCGGGGTTCCTGATCATTGCCCAGTGATCCCTGGGTTAGAGAGAGAGGGGGGGGAACATGAGCCAGGGATCCTGCTCCTGATCACTGTCCACTGATCCCTGGGTTAGAGAGAGAGAGAGAGAGAGAGAGAGGGGAAATCAGCCAGGGTTCCTGCTCCTGATCACTGTCCACTGATCCCTGGGTCAGAGAGAGAGAGAGAGAGGGGAAATCAGCCAGGGATCCTGCTCCTGATCATTGCCCAGTGATCCCTGGGTTAGAGAGGGAGAGAGAGGGGAAATCAGCCAGGGTTCCTGCTCCTGATCACTGTCCACTGATCCCTGGGTTAGAGAGAGAGAGGGGGAAATCAGCCAGGGTTCCTGCTCCTGATCACTGCCCAGTGACCCCCTGGGTCAGAGAGAGAGGGGGAAATCAGCCAGGGTTCCTGCTCCTGATCACTGCCTAGTGATGACTCCTGTCATAGAGGCTTCCTTGGACTGTACTCACCTCGTTGAGGGTATGATCAATATTTTGTTATCCATCTTTCCCTTTTTCCTTTTATATGACCACCCCTCTCATCTGAGTCCTCCCCCACCCATCATTTACTCTAACTCCCACTTGTTTCCCCTCTCTCCACCCTCTACTCACTTCTGTTTCTCTCTTGCCCCTTGCTCCCCTAATTTTGAGAGTAACGTTGCGCTCTCTTCCCTCTCTTCCTCCGTGTATGTACCTATCTATATCTGTCTCTCTCACCCCCTTTACTCAATGCCCCTCTCCTCTGTTGTTTCCTCACTCCCCGGTTTCCACCCCCCCCCCCCCCACCCTCACCGCAGTCGAAGGAATTACAGATTAAGAAGCAGTTCCAAGACACGTGTAAGATTCAGACTCGACAGTACAAGGCCTTGCGGAATCACCTTCTTGAAACCACAGTGAAGAGTGAGCACAAGTCTGTCCTGAAACGTCTCAAGGATGAACAGACGCGGAAACTGGCCATCCTGGCTGAGCAGTATGACCACAGCATTAACGAAATGCTCTCAACCCAGGCAGTGAGTACCAGCCGTCATGTGGGTATCTCAGTGTTACCCCGGGAGGGATAGAGCGGATGCCCTGTACCCTGGGGAGAGTCAGTGTCTTCCCCTCTCCCCATGCCATGCCCCCCCCATCCTGGAGTGGGAGAGTCTGCTCCCCCCACCCCCTCACCATGCAGGAGGTGGGGATAGAGAGTCGGTGAACAGGTTTATTTGGCCTCCTGCTTTCTTCGTTAAAACGTACCGTGCAATTTTTCTCGGATCCCCATTGCCTCCCATCTACGTTCATCGTTCTCTCTCCTTCTGTCTCCTGTTCTCTCTGTACCCCCCCCTCCCCCCCCATCTGTGCAGCTCCGTCTGGATGAGACACAGGACTCAGAGTACCAGGTCCTGAGATTGCAGCTGCAACAGGAGCTCGAGCTGCTGAATGCTTACCAGAGCAAGATCAAGATGCACACAGAAGCTCAGCATGAACGAGAGGCCAAGGAACTGGAGCAGAGAGTGTCCATTCGACGGGCACTGTTAGAGCAAAGGGTCAGTGCCTGAGCGACAGATGGACGGGCTCTAACCCTGTGTCCTGTCTGTCAGGGTCAGGGGTCACAGTGCGGTCTTTAATCTTCTGCCCCACTCTTAGAGTCCGAGATGTACAGCACAGAAACAGACCCTTTGGTCCAACCAGATATCCCAATCCAATCTAGTCCCACCTGCCAGCACCCGGCCCATATCACTCCAAACTCTTCCTATTCATATACCCATTCAATTGCCTTTTAAATGTTGCAATTGTACCAGCCTCCACCACATCCTCTGGCAGCTCATTCCATAAACACACCACTGTCTGTGAAAAAGTTGCCCCTTAGGTCTCTTTTATATCTTTCCCCTTTCACCCTAAACCTATGCCCCTCTAGTTTGGACTCCCCCACCCCAGGGAAAAGACTTTGTCTATTTACCCTATCCATGCCCCTCATGATTTTATAAACCTCTATAAGGTCACCCCTCAGCCTCCGATGCTCCAGGGAAAACAGCCCGAGCCTATTCAGCCTCTCCCCATAGCTCAAATCCTCCAACCCTGGCAACATCCTTGCAAATCTTTTCACATCTTTCCGATAGGAAGGAGACCAGAATTGAACGCAATATTCCAACAGTGGCCTAACCAATGTCCAGTCCAGCCGCAAGATGACCTCCCAACTCCTGTACTCAATACTCTGCCCAATAAAGGAGAGCATACCAAACGCTGCCTTCACTATCCTATCTACCTGCGACTCCACTTTCAAGCTATGAACCTGCACTCCAAGGTCTCTTTGTTAAGCAACACTCTCTAGGACCTTACCATTAAGTGCATAAGTCCTAGGAGAAAGTGAGGACTGCAGATGCTGGAGATCAAAGCTGAAAAATGTATTGCTGGAAAAGCGCAGCAGGTCAGGCAGCATCAAAGGAGCAGGAGAATCGACGTTTCGGGCATAAGCCCTTCTTCAGGAATCCTGAAGTGTCGATTCTCCTGATCCTTTGATGCTGCCTGAGCTGCTGTGCTTTTCCAGCAACACAGTGTATAAGTCCTACTAAGATTTGCTTTGCCAAAATGCAGCATCTCACATTTGTCTAAATTAAACTCCATCTTCCACTGGCATTGGCCCATCTAATCAAGATCCCATTGTAATCTAAGGTAACCCTCTTCGCTGTCCACTACACCTCCAATTTTGGTGTCATCTGCAAACTTACTAACTATATCTCTTATACTCACATCCAAATCATTTATATAAATGATGAAAAGTAGAGGGCCCAGCACCGATCCTTGTGGCACTCCACTGGTCACAGGCCTCCAGTCTGAAAAACAACCCTCCACCACCCTCTGTCTTCTACCTTTGAGCCAGTTCTGTATCCAAATGGTGAGTTCTTGCTGTATTCCATGAGATCTAACCTTGCTAATCAGTCTCCCATGGGGAACCTTGTCGAATGCCTTACTGAAGTCCATATACATCACATCTACTGCTCTGCCCTCATCAATCCTCTTTGTTACTTCTTGTCTTGCAGATTGAGGAGGAGATGCTGGCGTTACAGACCCAGCGAACGGAGCGTATTCGGAATTTATTGGAGCGACAGGCCCGCGAGATAGAAGCTTTTGACTCGGAGAGCTTACGCCTGGGTTTCAGTAATATGGCCCTGAGCAGCCTTCCCCCAGCTTCCGCCTTCACCCACCCATACCAGGTCAGCCGAGGAAGCAGTCGAGCGGCGGGAGGCAGAGAGGGAATGACTGCATCCTCTGGGCCAGGCCCTGGGCCAGGATCGGGGACTCCTCAGTCCTGGAGGCAGCCGCCAACCCTGGCCCCAGGCTCCTGGGCTCATGCAGCCCCTGTCCCCGGGTCACGGGGAAGCAGCCTCGTTCTTCGTAGCAGCCCCCAGGCTCTTCACCAGACGGCTTCAGGAGGACAAGCCGAATCTGGGATCAGCCGCAGCACCAGCGTCACTTCCCAGATCTCCAACGGTTCCCAGCTCTCCTATTCCTGACCCCTCCCACCTCCCAGTGGATCCCCGACACTGTGAGCACACCTCCTTCCCTCACCTTCCTGGATCTGCCTCTCCTCCTCCCTGCTGCCCTTACCCCAGGGTGACCAATCCCTAGCCTCCCAGTGTGGGGCTGAACCACCCCCCTCCTCTCCCTGGAGTCAGTATCTTGCCCTGCCCAGCTCTGGGCTGACCCTGTCCTGTCTGGGTGATGGTGTCACTGCTTTTCTCCAAGTGAAGATTGCTGTTTCTGTTCATTGTGTCTCTGTGATGATGATGATGATGGCGGTGGTGGTGTATAAAAGATTAGGACCTCAGCATCTCTGGTCTCTTATTCACAGCTCCCTGCCACAGAGAGCAGTCGGTGCTGAAACACTGACCGTTTCCGAGGAGTGGGAGATGAATGAGAACAGGGGACTGAGTTGGTTGATCAGGATCCTCCTTTTTTTTATGTTCGAAGGTAAATGCTGAACTCGAGAGGGAACCATCTCCTTGTTCAAAAGGATCTTACTGTTGAATGTGACCGTCCAATTTCATTCGCAATGTTGGCAGTGTCAGAAATTTACAGGAATCAAAAATAATGAAAAATACAGAAATTTAATGGGAATGTCTATGTGTGTGTGTGTGTTTTCCTGAGCAGGAGTCTGCTCTGAGTTTAAGCTTGCTGGTGTTCGAGCAGGTAAACGTAACTCTCACTGCAAACAGCCACGAGTGATTTATCTGATTGGTCAGTGCAGACATCGATGCTGTACACCCCTTGGGGCAGGTTCCCCAGCCGACCCACCGTCTGGAGAGAGAGAGAGACAATGATGAGACAAGACTTTCTGCTGACTCTGGTGCCCAGCATTTCCCAGGAGCTGGGAAAGACTGGGTGTTGACGGATTCTAAGCCTTTACCTCTGCCTACGGGAATCCCTGACCCCGTCGCACTCACCGCCATCGTTTCCCGATGCACCAGACGACAGACGTTGCTCCTGGTCCCTGCAGCGATCACGTGGTCAGGTCCCAGCCAGCGGCAACTATATGTCTAGTGGTCAGAGAGGGAGAACGAGAACATCAGACACAGAGCCTCCCACTCTGGGCTGACACCCCACACAACCATCATCACATACCCAACCCCAGGGAGGGGCATCTCACTGTCCACGGAGGAAGCCAAACCTCAGTTCCTGACTTACCAGACTGTAATCACCGTCCTCCTGGGGAATATCTTGAATCTTCTCACCCGATTGGTAATCCCAGACCTAAGGGAGAGTACACAGCGAGGGCAGTCAGATTTGGGATCACTACATTGTACAAGGAAAGCATTATCTTTTAGTGGTAATCTCCTGCCTTTCTCCAGATCTATCCAATGCCTCAATTGTCTCCACATTTCCAGGTTGTGCATTCCAGATCTGAGTTCTATGGGTGAAAAGGTTTTTATCCCTCACCCTCTTGCTTCTATTGCACATCACTTTAAATCTGTGCCCCTCTCTTGGTCCTTTTAATTGTGGGAACAGTTTTCCCTGACCTGCACCTCTTTATCAGATTTCCTTCTCTGTAAGTCTTGTTCTCTCAGAGACTAACAGTCCCCAACTACGTCAATCCATCCTCATCACTACCTCCTGGCAAAATCATGTGTAAAAGGTCAACATGGTCCCCCACAGGACCTGCCTCACCTCCAAACTCTTCTCTCTCCTCCATGATCCTGTCAGAATCTCATCGCTCACAGGATGTATCTGCAGAGAATCACCACATAGATGGGGGCCAAAGATCCTCCTGAAATCAAATTTAAACATCAGGAAACACGATCCAGCGGTAAGGTTCTGTCCCGGGGTGATCACAGTCTCCCAGTAATGGTCCCCCATCCTGGGGTAATGGCACAGTCTCCCAGTAAGTGTCCCCCGTCCCAGGGTAATGGCACGGTCTCCCAGTAAGCGTCCCCCGTCCCAGGGTAATGGCATGGTCTCCCAGTAAGCGTCCCCCGTCCCAGGGTAATGGCACGGTCTCCCAGTAACTGTCCCCCGTCCCAGGGTAATGGCACGGTCTCCCAGTAACTGTCCCCCGTCCCGGGGTAATGGCACAGTCTCCCAGTAACTGTCCCCCGTCCCAGGGTAATGGCACGGTCTCCCAGTAAGCGTCCCCCGTCCCAGGGTAATGGCACGGTCTCCCAGTAAGCGTCCCCTGTCCCAGGGTAATGGCACGGTCTCCCAGTAAGCGTCCCCTGTCCCGGGGTAATGGCACGGTCTCCCAGTAACTGTCCCCCGTCCCGGGGTAATGGCACGGTCTCCCAGTAAGCGTCCCCCGTCCCAGGGTAATGGCACGGTCTCCCAGTAAGCGTCCCCTGTCCTGTCCCGGTTACTATCCCTGTCCCAGTAACAATTGCTGTAACCCCTGAGCCATACCTGAGTGAATGGGGATGATTCTCAGTCCAGAACTAGACAGAGAGAAACACAAGATTTATGTTCGGAATTGCTCTATCACATTTTATACAGAGAGAGAGAGAGAGAAAGGAAAACTGTTTGTTAGGAACAGCCCCAGATCCCTGTGTAAACCGTGATTTCTCACCGTCCCCCCCCGTTGACAGAGAACTCCACATCCTCCCCCAACCCAGGGACAACTTGGGACCCCTTGAACGGACAGCAAGTCCCATCTCACACACACAGCAAACCCCCTCTCAGGACTGCACCCTCCCCCCCCCCCAAACACACACACACACAGAGACACACACAGAGACAGTAAAGCCCCTCCCAGTGTTCCCCCACCAGCCTCTGTTCTGTACCTCCTACCTGTACGGTATCGTCCCATCCTCCTGAAAGCAGCTCTGTCAGGTTGTGGGGGTTAAATTTCACCACAAAAACACGGGACCGATGACCATCCATGACTGTTGGAGATGGGCTGAAGTGAATCGTAAACAGTTAATTTCAGAGTAGACCCAGGGATGGGGGGAATAGAGGGCAGTGGGAAGTCGAGAGTGTGGTGCTGGAAAAGCACAGCAGGTGAGGCAGCATCCGAGGAGCAGGAAAATCGATGTATCGGGCATCAGGATGAAGGGCCTGACCTCTCCTGCTCCTCGGATCCTGCCTGACCTGCTGTGCTTTTCCAGCACCACACTCTCGACTCTGATCTCCAGCATCTGCAGTCCTCACTTTCTCCCAGTGGAGAGGGAGTCTGGAGTGAATCGGGGGGTTTGTGGGGGGGTGGGGGGTGGAAACAGGGGAATGTCTGGAGTGAATGTGTAGAGGAGACAATTGTCACTAGTTCAGAATCCTGGAATTCTGTCCATAATGGCACTGCTGGGTGTCCCTACACCACACGGGAGGCTGCACCGGTACAAGATGACTCAACCCCCACCTGCTCCAAGGGGCAATTAGGGACAGGCAATAAACTCTGGACCCAGCCAGTGACCTATCCCCAATAACCCATGAGCGAATAAAACTCGAGCTGTTTAGAGGACTGAAGATGTAAAGATGTGAATGAGAGTGGGTCACAATCATTAAAATATCTTCCTTTAAATCTTGGTTAATCCTCTGGCCCTTCATTTTAATTTTTTTTTTCTCTCAAGCACACCTGTTTTTTTTTATTTTAACCCCCACACTACCACCTAAGTGCGGTAGTGCTTATTTTATCCCCAGCACCCATGGTGTGTGTGTGCAGGTGTGAGACACAGTGGAAGACACAAAGTGCACCAATCTTTATTCAATTTCCACCACCAGGAAAATAGGAAAACACCCGGGTGGCCAGTGACAAACACTGCCCTTCACATCAAAGGGCAGTGCTGTGTGATCAAAACAGTGAGGGGGAGGGTAGGGACTAAATCAAAATAGAGTTGGAGGGAGAAATGATGCACTCCACTCCCTGCGGCGCCCACCTCTCCCTGAACAACTCCAGGGTGTTGGTCGACACCGCGTGCTCCTTCTCCAAGGACACCCGGGCTCTAACGTAACCGCGGAAGAGGGGCAGGCAGTCGGCCCTTCATTTTAAAACTGTGTACCCCTTTGTGATTGATACTTTAGCTAAGGGGGAACAGCTGCTCTCTATTCACCCTGTCCACCCCCTTCATTAATCTTAACACCCCAATCAGATCCCTCCCCAATCTTCAAAAGGAACATCTGAAGCTAATGCAGCCTCTCTTCACAGCAGAAATACCCATCCCAGGGAGCATCTGGGTGATTCTCTTCTGCATTCCCTCCAGTATAAATACATGTACGTACAGTATAGTTCAGTGAGCAGAACTGTACACAGTACTCCAGCTGTGGCTAAACCAGCTCTAACGTCAACTCCCTGCTTTTAGAATCGGTGATGTGACGGTTCTGGTGTTGGACTGGGGTGGACAATGTCGGAAATCACATGACACCAGGCTATGCTTTTGCAGTGCTGCTCCTGTGTCAGCTGTAGTGAGTGTAAGCTGGTGTGTGATCTCTGACTTATAATGCACTGCTCAACTGACTAAGGCAAGTGTCTGCAGGCTCCGTTAACCTGTCCTATTGCCTTCAGCAATCTGTATCTGTATCCCCCGTGCCTCTCTCCCTCTGCCCCCTCCCCATGTCTGTCCAGGTCCCATGTCTCTCTGTGCCCCTCTCCTCCCTGTGTTTCTCTTCACCCTCCCCCCTTTACATGTCTC
>NW_025214354.1:5875-19839 GCF_004010195.1 Chiloscyllium plagiosum | reverse complement strand
TCCCTCTCCTTCACCTCCTCTCTCCTTTGCCCCATTCCCTGGCCCATGGCCTCCTCTCTTCCTCTCCCTGTTCCCTCTCCCCCATGGCCTCCTGTCTCTCTCTGTCCCTCTCTCTCTCTGTCCCTCTCTCATCCTGTTGCTCACTCACATGTTGCCAGCAGTAAGTCACCACTGGCAGCTCCTGGTGGGCAGAAGTTCAGGCTTGTGACTGGTAAGTTGGTGTTCAGAGTCTCTGTGTCCCTCAGCTGATAGACAAACGCCCCACTGCACGGTTTATAAAGCTGTTAACAGAAACTCAGCAGTTCAGAACAAAGCTGGGGAATGAAGCAATGACAGCCTGGAATATGGCAAAACATTCCAGGTTTGAAGTATACAAAATTATGAGAGAGAGAGAGAGAGAGATGATGGATTGCGAGAATCTCTTTCCCCCATTGTAAACATGAGTAACAGTGGAGGACATAAGTTTAATATGACGAGTTAAGTGGCTTAGAGGGATCTGAGAGAAATGTTTCACCCACAGACTATTGGTCAAGTGAAGGTAAATTAAATTAATGTAATTTGGTGTTTGTGTTGTATGACTATGATGCAAATAACATACCAGAAAGGTTGGGGAACACAGGGTTTAGTGAGAAACTAAAGGAAATCAGTATTAGTAGGGAAATACTGTTGGAGAAATTGATGGGATTGAAGGACTTCCTGATGAAGGGTTTATGCCTGAAACGGTGATTCTCCTGCTCCTCGGATG
This sequence comes from Chiloscyllium plagiosum, assembly GCF_004010195.1. Lineage (NCBI taxonomy): Eukaryota > Metazoa > Chordata > Chondrichthyes > Orectolobiformes > Hemiscylliidae > Chiloscyllium > Chiloscyllium plagiosum. The sequence continues at coordinate 19,094 of NW_025214354.1, read as the reverse complement.
CTGCCTAACCTGCTGTGCTTTTCCAGCACCACACTCTTGACTAAGGGATTGGGGATAGTGTACTGACCTGGATATAGAATGGGTTGGCAGATAGGAATCAAAAAGGAGGAATAAATGGATTACTGCAGGGGTCAGTACTATGACCATTAGAATTCACATCAATTAATGATTTGGATGAGGAAACTAAATGTAATATCTTCAAGTCTGCAGCCGATGTAAGACTGGGTGGAAGGGTGGACTCTGAGGAGGACACAGAGATGGACAGACTGAGTGAATGGGAAAATGCAGTATCCTATTGATTTATGTGGGGCTATCCACTCTCAGAGCAAACACAGGAAGGCAGATTATTATTTGAATGGTGATAGATTTGGGGAGGGAGTAATGGAGAGCAGGGGCCAGCGAAGGTAAACACGTGGGTGCAGCAGGCAATGATGAAGGTGGATGGTATGTTGATGATTCCAGTACAGGAGAGATTCAGTGATGGTAATGTGACTGAATATCAAGGGGAGATGGACATAGTTTCTCTTGGTGGAAATGGTCATTGAATGATTACGGCTACTCTTCTGCCCAAGCATGGATATTGTCCAGATCTTGTTGGATTTGAACATGGACATCTTCAGTATCTGAGGAGCAGGGAATGCTGCTGAACACTGTGCAATCATTGGCGAACATCCCTCACTTTGGACCATACAATGAGCAATGACTAATGGCCCAGCCAGTGACACCCACATCACAATAAAAATTGCCAGATCATCCTGAGACCCAGTGAAAACTCCCCCAGAACTAGCTAACACTGGGTGAGCTTCTGAGACGCCTCAGGGGCTTGGTGCACTCTCTCCAGCATCACCTAATGCCTTGTGTTCTTCCTGTCAATGTCAAAACTGCTCACCTTGATATTTCCGGTCATCAATCCCACTGCCAGAAGCTGTCCAGACTGATTAAAACAGCAGCAAACCACAGGTACCTTGCAGTCTCTGTAAAATACACACATCACATCAATTAATAACCATCAACCCCCCCCCCATCACTGTTATGGATCAGGATAGGGTACAGGCTGGGCAGGAGGGAACCTAACTTAGGTATGGGTGTGGGTGTGGGTGGAGGATAGGAAAAGCCTAGATGGACAGAGATGAACACATTTTGATGTACCATAATCGATGTGGGTCAGGATAGATTTCCTTCCCTGAAGGACAACAGTGAATCTCATTAATTAAACTAAATTTAAATGATAGACGAATGACTGAAAGATGTAGAAGCTGCAGATGGTAGAGGAATTCCAATGACCCTGACAGAGAGTCAGCGCCAAAGGAATGGAAATAAAGGCAACATTTTTAGCTCTGGTTCCGGGGAAATTACAAGACCGGGGAGCATTTTGGTAACAGCGATCACAATATTGTTAGGTTTCAGACTGAGATAGTTAAACGGGAAAATATTTAACAGGACTATTGGGAACATTGCAATTAGAATGAGCTTTACTGTCACATAAGTAGTGAAAAGTTTACAAGTTGCTACTTATGGCGCCATCTTAGATACAGATCTACCTTCCAAGATGGTGGGCAGAGCAGGGCTCCTCAGCTCGAGCTTCTCCACTCTGCCTGTTACTTCTTTTTTTCCTCTTGTGTTTTTTTCTCCCTTCTTCTTACCTTCCATCCTTGAGCCTTGAGAGAAGTCATTGCTGACTCCCGGCCTCAGTGTGGACTCTCAGCCTAAAGGTGGTGACACAGTGGCTCAGTGGTTAGCGCTGCTGCCTCACAGTGCAAGGGACCAGGATTCAATTCCAGTCTCTGGTGACTCTCTGTGTGGAGTTTGCACATTCTCCCCGTGTCTGCGTGGGTTTCCTCCGGGTGCTCCGGTTTCCTCACACAGTCCAAAGATGCGCAGGTCAGGTGAATTGGCCATGCTAAATTGCCCGTAGCGTTAGGTGCATTAGTCAGGGATAGATGTAGGGAAATGGGTCTGGGTGGGCTTGTTGGGCTGAAGGGCCTGTTTCCACACTGTAGGGAATCTAATTTAGGTGAGCCTTGTATAGACTACAGGCTGAGGTGTCAGCAGTGACTGTGTAGGAAGAACTGTTATTCTGAGTATTCTATTTCTTTATTTTTCCAGCTTGTTCCTATGATTGTGTACTTTTGTAACTAAGATAGTGCGATGGTCTGTAATGCTGGACTTTTAAAAAAATTTCCTAACTATTTGTACTGAAGAATCCGTACCTAGGTACACTTTGTACCTAAGATGGTAGAGTAAGTGGTAACTAGTAAACTTTACACTGTACTCGTGGGAGTACATATGACAATAAAGCTAATTCTAATTAGGTAGACAATTGGAGATTTTACACTGCTTATTCAAACAGGAGATCATTGTGAGTAGAAACGATATATACTATATTGCCACAAGGGTCACACAACTGACCCGAAACTGAACTGGACCCAGCCATTTCAATCCTGTGGCTACAAGAGCAGGTCAGAGGCAGGGAATCCTGCAGTGAGTAACTGCCCTTCCCAAAGCCTGTCCTACCATCAACAAGGAATGAGTCAGGAGTGTGAGGGAATACTCCCCACTTGCCCTGGACAGGGGAGCAGCTATGACAACACTTGAGGTGTTCGACACCATCCGGGACAGAGCTCCACATCCACAAATATCCCCTCTCTCCACCACCAATGCTCAGTAACAGCAGTGTGTACCATCTACAAGATGCACTGCAGGAATTCACCAAAGATCCTCAGACAGCACCTTCCAAACCCACAGCCACTTCCATCTGGAAGGACAAGGGCAGCAGATACACGGGAACACCACCTTCCTGCAAGTTCCCCCTCCAACTCTTCACCGTCCCAACTTGGGAATATATCAGCCGTTCCTTCAGTGTGGCTGGGTCAGAATCCTGGGATTCTCTCTCTAAGGGCACTGTGCGGGGTTTCCCTAAACTACACAGAACTGCAGATGTTCAAGAAAGCAGCTCATCCCCATCTTCTCAAGGGGCAACGAGGGATGGATGATAAGTGCTGGGCTCTGCCAGTGACACCTACGTCCATGAGTGACTAAAACTAGAGTTGCTTAGATGACTGAAGATGTCGAGGTGTGATTGAAGGTAGGTCACAATCAATCAGGGACTAAGCTCAGTGCAGAAGTCATCTAGAAACTGGAAGTAAAAGTGGGAACTGATGAGAGGTTTGGAGAAAAAGGGAACCTTTATCCACGGTGGAAGGGTGATGATGGGAAAGGTGGTTTGAAAAAGAGAACCTCTGACCGAGACAGAAGGCTTGGTTAAGGAACCAAACAGCTTTTATTCTATACCTGCTGCCCTTCCGTCACTAGTGAATAGTCTGTGGCCAATGTCACCGTGCGGGATATAACAGTAAAGACTTCAAGGAATCCACTGTCCAAGATCTGTTGGTATAAATAATCGCGGTTCATGAATGACCAAGCAACGCTTCAACTGACTGGAATCAAGTTTCTTTGATGAAGGAATGGAGAGAGTCTCAACTGGTATTGCCAGACATTTATAAAGGCAAGGAAGTGATGTTATATGTGGTCAGACCACATTTGGAGTGTTGTGTTCAGTTCTGGGCACTTTATTTAAGGGAGTGGTTAAAAGTCCTGGAGAGAGTGCAAAGCTGATTTACCATAAAGATACCAGTAATGAGGAGTTTTAGATACAAAAAGAGATTGAAGAGTTAGGCTAATTCTCCTTGGAATGGGGACGATTAAAGGTGATCTTACTGAGGTGTTCAAAATTGTGAAAGCATGAACAATTTTGACAGGGTAAAGAGAGTGAGGAGTGAGATGGGGAGAAACATCTTTACTCAGAGTTTTCAGGATTTGGAATGCACTGCCTGGAAGAGTGGGCCAGTGCCAGATATAGGTTTGAAAGTGATACGACTATAAGCAGCAGGAGCTGGAGTAGGCCATCCAACCCCTCGAGCCTGCTCCATCATTCAATAAGATCATGGCTGATCCTTTCCTGGCCTTAGCTCCACTTACCTGCTCGCTGGAACCCCTCATTCCTTTACTGCTCAAAACCCTGTTTTCAGTTTTGGAAACATTCAGTGAGGAAGCTACAGCTGCTTCACTGGCAGGGAATCCCATAGAATCACAATCTTCTGGGTGACTCACTCCTTCCCTCAGTCCGAAATCTGCTCCCTCTCATTTTGAGGCTATGCCCCTGGTTCTAGTTTCAGCCGCCAGTGGAAATAACCTCCCTGCTTCTACCTTATCTATTCCCTCCCTCACTTTGTTTCTCTAAGATCCTCCTCATTCTTCTACGTTCCAATAAGTTTGGTCGGAGTCTCCTCAATCTCTCCTCGCAAGGCAACCCTCTCAATTCTGGAATCAACTTCCTCCTTACCCCATCCGGTACTGGTACATCCTTTCCCAAGGAAGGAGACCAAAACTGCACACACTACTCTGGGTGAGACAAGCAGCCATTTTGGGAGCTGGTTCAAACTCCATGGGTTGAATGGCCTCCTTCCTTACTGTGGAAAACTATGATTCTATTTGTACTTTTGATTAGAATGCTCCCCACAGTATCCCTGCTGGCTAAAATAATCCTTGTGGGATCACAGGGGCAGTGACAATGAGGGAAGGGAATTGGCTAGGAACATAGGAACAGGAGGCCATTCAGTCACTTGAGCCTGCCCCACCATTCAGTATGATGATTGACAGTTCACTGCCTATTACCCAGCCCATCCCTGGTAACCCCGCTGTGAGTCAGGAATCTCTCAATCTCTACCTTCAACACACTCAGTGACTGAGCTCACACCGCTCTCTGTGGGAGAGAGTCCCTGCGGTTCACCACCCTCTCAGTAACATAATATTTCTCCTCATCTCAGACCTCAGGGATATCCCTCTTTTTTGTAAACGATGTCCTCTGGTGCTAGACTATCCCCCCCCCACCCCACCAGAAACCATCTCACCGGCATCTACCCTGTCTACCCCTTTCAGTATTTTGTAGGTTCCATTGAGATCCCTGTCCCATTCCTCGAGTTTGTCGGTGGGTTTGTGGGCTGCTGTGATGCCAATGTGGGAGAGAGTCCCTGCGGTTCACCACCCTCTCAGTAACATAATATTTCTCCTCATCTCAGACCTCAGGGATATCCCTCTTTTTTGTAAACGATGTCCTCTGGTGCTAGACTACCCCCCGCCCCCCCCCACCCCACCAGAAACCATCTCACCGGCATCTACCCTGTCTACCCTTTCAGTATTTTGTAGGTTCCATTGAGATCCCTGTCCCATTCCTCGAGAGGCTTCCGCCCAGTTTGTCCCAATCTCCCTTCACAGGACAGCCCCCCCCCCCACCTCAAACCCAGGAACAAGCCTGATGAACCTTCACTGCATTCCCTCTGTGACAATCCTGAGAAAACTATACACACAACTCTCCTTGTGGTCTAACCAAGCTTCCATACAACTGAAAGAAAGTTGAGAACGGCAGATGCTGCAGAGTCAGAGTTAAAAAGTGTGGCGCAGGTCAGGCAGCATCCAAGGGGCAGGAGAGTCGACGTCTTGGTCATAAGCCCCTCAGATGCTGCCTAGCCCATGCTGCCTTTCCAGCGGCAAACTCCTATACAACTGAAGGTAGACGTCCCACCTCCTATACGCAAATCCTCTTGTGATAAAGACTAACATTCCCTTAGATTTGCTAATAACTGGCTGAACCTTCAGGTTAACCTTCAGTAACTTACAGACAAGGACAGCCAGGCTCCTCGATACATCTACAGTTTCCAAACACTTCAGAATACTCTGTTCATCTCTTTCTCCTATTCTTTGGGGGAAATTACTTGTTTTTCGTGTAGTTTTGGGGAAATGTTGGGTCTATTTTACAGTATTTTGAGGATATCTTAGGACTGGATGTAAGTTTGCTCGCTGTGCTAGAAGGTTTAGTTTCAGACGTTTCGTCAACATACTGGGTAACATCATCAGTGAGCCTTTGGATGAAGCACTGGTGGTATGGCCCGCTTTCTATTGACCAACAAACCCCAACTAGCAGACAAAACACATCCAGAAACCCTAGCCACTCTCTCCTGCATCAAAGACATCTCGGAAATGACTGCCAGACTACTCAGACCCCTTGGCATCACAGCAGCCCACAAACCCACCAACACACTAAAACAGCATCTAATGAACTTGAAAGACCCTATACAGACATCAAGCAAAACTAATGTCATTTACAAAATACCGTGCAAGGACTGTAACAAACACTACATTGGACAAACATGCAGAAAACTAGCCACCAGGATACATGAACATCAATTAGCCACAAAAGGAAATGACCGACTCTCACTGGTACTCCTACATATAGATAAGGAAGGACACCACTTCGACTGGGACAACACATCCATCCTAGGACAAGCCAAACAGAGACACGCACCGAGAATTCCTAGAAGCATGGCATTCCAACCGGAACTCTATCAACAAACACATTGACTTGGATCCCATTTACCACCCCTGAGAAAGAGAACAGGAAATTACATCACCAACCCAAAATAAATGGAAAGTGGGCCATACCACCAGTGATTCATCCAGAGGCTCACTGATGTTACCTAGTTATGGTGACAAAACATCTGAAAATGAACCTTCCAGTTCAGTGAGCAAACCTACATCCAGAACCTCAACCTGAGCTACAAATCTTTTCAAAACCTTCTAATATCTTAGGACTATTTGTTGATATGTTTTGGAATGTTATTGTTAGACTAGGATTTAGGCCATTTGACCCATTTGGGTGACCATTTAGACTCATGGAGTCATAAAGACGTACAGCACAGAAACAGACCCTTCGGTCCAACTCATCCATGCCAACCCAGATATCCCAACCTAATCTAGTCTCATTTGCCACTAGTTGGTCCATATCCCTCTAAATCATTCCTATTCATATACCCATCCAAATGCCTCTTAAATGTTGCAATTTTACCAGTCTCCACCACATCCTCTGGCAGCTCATTCCATACACGTGCCACCCTCTGGGTGAAAAAGTTGCCCCTTAGGTCTCTTTTATATCTTTCCCCTCTCACCCTAAACCTATGCCCTCTAGTTCTGGACTCCTCCATCCTAGGGAAAAGACCTTGTCTATTTACCCTATCCATGCTCCTCATGATTTATAAACCTCTATAAAGGTCACCTCTCAGCCTCCGCGCTCCAGGGAAAACAGCCCCAGCCTGTTCAGCCTCTCCCTATAGTTCTAATCCTCCAACTCTGGCAGCATCCTTGTAAATCTTTTCTGAACCCTTTCAAGTTTCACAACATCCTTCCAATAAGAAGGAGACCAGAACTGTATGCAATTTGATCTTAGCTGATATTTTCTCAACCCTATTTTTCTGCCTTCTCCCAGAATCCTTGATCGGTTTCTTAATCAAGAATCTATCTCAGTTTTAAATACACTCAATGACTTGGCCTCCACAGCCTTTTGTGGCAACAGGTTCTACAGATTCACCAGTCTCTGGCTGAAGGAATTCTTTCTCATCACAATTCTAAAAGGTTGTGCCTTCCCTCTGAGGCTGTGCCCTCAGGTCCTATTCTCTTCCTAGTGGAAACACCTTCTCCACATCAACTCTATCCAGGCTCCTCAATATTGTCTAAGTTTCATTAAGATCCCTCGTCCTTCAGCTTTCTAAACAGCAAATACAGACCCAGAGTCCTTAACTGCTTCTCACATGACAAGCCCTCCACTGCTGGGGTCATTCTTACAAACCACCTCTGAACCCCTTTCAATGTCAGCATATCCTTCCGTAGAAATGCTCACAATTTTCCAAATTCTGTCTGACCAGAGTACTTACACAGCCTTTGTAATGGATCTCTGCTCTTGTATTCTCACCCTCTCAAAATTAATGCTAACACTGCATTTGCTTTCCTAATTGCATGTTAACCGTGAGAGAATCCTGAACCAGGACTCCCAAGTCCCTCTGTGCTGCAGATTGCCGAAGGCTCAGTCTGTCTCCTTATCTGCTGTGTGAGGTTAGTTTCTTGAGCCCTTCCATACTGTCTGTCCTATTATTTGTTCTGAAAACTTTAATAATTAAGGGACATTCCTGGATATTTTGGGGTATTCATCCAGATCTTTCACATATTTGTACATTTCCATACATTTATGTATATTTCTATATATTTTCTCTATATGTCCCATATATTTTTCTCTGTGTACTTATCTATATATTTCTGTGTATAGAATATTTCTCTACATTTTCCTGTATATTTCCTGATTTTTTAATGCACTTTCCTATATATTTCTATACACCTCTCTTTGCAGTTCCCTATGTATCTCTGTGCATATATATATTTCTGTACATTTCTCTCTGTGCATATATATTCTATTTTTCTGTATATTTCTCTCTCTGTACATATATATTTGTCTATTTCTGTGTGTGTATATGTGTATATATTCTATATTTGTCTATTTCTCTCTGTAAATATATACAAATATATTTGAGTATTTCTCTCTACATATATATAAAAATATATTTCTGTACATTTCTCTCTGTGCGTACCTATAATGTATTTCTGTGTATTTCTCTCCCTGTACATTTGTGTGTGCTAAAACATATTTGTGTGTGTTTCTGTCTGTATATATGTATATGTACATGTATATATGTGTGTGTATATATGTGTATATGCGTGTGTATATATGTGTATATGCGTGTGTGTATATATGTATGTATGTGTGTATATCTGTGTATATATATATATATGTGTGTGTGTACATATATATGTCTGTATATATGTATGTGTGTATATGTGTGTGTATATATGTGTATGTATATCTGTATATGTTGTTGTGATTCTGTTCGCCGAGCTGGGAATTTGCAGACGTTTCGTCCCCTGTCCAGGTGACATCCTCAGTGCTTGGGAGCCTCCTGTGAAGCACCTTCTGTGATCTTTCCTCCTCCATTTGTAGTGGTTTGTATCTGCTGCTTCCGGTTGTTAGTTCCAGCTGTCCGCTGCAGTGGCCGGTATATTGGGTCCAGGTCGATGTGCTTATTGATCGAACCTGTGGATGAGTGCCTGAATCTGTGGCTGTTCTCTGTTTGGCTTGTCCTATAATAGTAGTGTTGTCCCAGTCAAACTCATGTTGCTAGTCGCCTGAGTGTGTAGCTACTAAGGATAGCTGGCCGTGTCGTTTCGTGGCTGGTTGGTGTTCATGGATGTGTGTATATATATATTTATACACATATAGATGCGAAAGCAACCACCCCAACACACACACAGAACCACAACAATGAGCAGCACCCGAGCTACAAATCTTCTCCCAAACTTTGAATATCTATATGTGTGTGTATATGTATGTCTGTATATATGTATGTCTGTGTATATATGTATGCCTGTATATATGTATATGTGTGTGTGTGTATATATGTATGCCTGTGTATATATGTATGCCTGTATATATGTGTATATATGTATGTCTGTATATATGTATATGTGTATATATGTATGCCTGTGTATATATGTATGTCTGTGTATATGTATGTCTGTATATATGTATGTCTGTATATATGTATATATATGTATGTCTGTGTATATGTGTATATATGTATGTCTGTATATATGTATATGTGTATATATGTATGTCTGTATATATGTGTATGCCTGTGTATATGTATGTCTGTATATATGTATGTCTGTATATGTGTATATATGTATGCCTGTGTATATGTGTATGCCTGTATATATGTATGTCTGTATATATGTATGTGTGTATATATGTATGTCTGTATATATGTGTATATAAAGTATATGGTTATTGGGTATTTCTGGTCTGCAGACTCACATCCTCCGGAGGACCCGCAGTTCTCCCTCAGTCTCCGGTTTCTCAACAACATTCTCCGGCCCAGGCCCCAGGACCGGCCTCGGCCCCAGCATCAGGCTCACGGTCACGGTCTACCCGCGGGCCCCGGCGCCATGGCAACAAGCCCCGCCCACAGCAACCGGCAATGGCTCTGATTGGTCAGAGGGACGGAAGGGCTGCGATTGGTCAGAGGGAGGGGAGGGCTGCGATTGGTCAGAGGGACAGGAGGGCTACGATTGGTCAGAGGGACTGGAGGGCTGCGATTGGTCAGAGGGACTGGAGGACTGCGATTGGTCAGAGGGACGGGAGGGCTGCGATTGGTCAGAGGGCTGCAATTGGTCAGAGGGACGGGAGGGCTACGATTGGTCAGAGGGACTGGAGGGCTACGATTGGTCAGAGAGACAGGAGGGCTGCGATTGGTCAGAGAGACAGGAGGGCTGCGATTGGTCAGAGGGACAGGAGGGCTGCGACTGGTCAGAGGGAGCGGAGGGCTGCGATTGGTCAGAGGGAGAGGAGGGTTGCGATTGGTCAGCGGGAGCGGAGGGCTGCGATTGGTCAGAGGGAGCGGAGGGCTGCGATTGGTCAGAGGGAGCGGAGGGCTGCGATTGGTCAGAGGGAGCGGAGGGCTGCGATTGGTCAGAGGGAGCGGAGGGCTGCGATTGGTCAGAGGGAGCGGAGGGCTGCGATTGGTCAGAGGGAGCGGAGGGCTGCGATTGGTCAGAGGGAGCGGAGGGCTGCGATTGGTCAGAGGGAGCGGAGGGCTGCGATTGGTCAGAGGGAGCGGAGGGCTGCGGTTGGTCAGAGGGAGCGGAGGGCTGCGGTTGGTCAGAGGGAGCGGGGGGATGCGATTGGTCAGAGGGAGCGGAGGGCTGCGATTGGTCAGAGGGAGAGGAGGGTTGCGATTGGTCAGAGAGAGAGGAGGGTTGCGATTGGTCAGCGGGAGCGGAGGGCTGCGATTGGTCAGAGGGAGCGGAGGGCTGCGATTGGTCAGAGGGAGAGAGAGAGAGATTTTGATTGGTCAGACAGAGAGATCCCGAGCTGTGAATCCAGTGGGAGTTGGAAACACGTCACACTCAGGGATCAGGCTTCGTCGGCAACGTTTCCAAACCTGAAGTGTTTGGGTAGTGAGAAATCTGCTGCTTATTGTAGTGAGAACGTTTAAGCTCTGACCAGCGGAAGAGCCTTTTCCCAATCCGGTGAGTGATCCCGTCCACGATCCCTGAGCGAAACCCCTCACGGTGATGGGAAATGGGCCTTGGAGTGTGTAGCATCAACAACGCCAAGAGGTCACCTTACCCTGTATTAAAGGACACATCAGAAATGACAGACTCCTACGACCTTTAGGGATCATGGTAGCACACCAACCCACAGCCATACTATGGGCGGCACAGCGGCACAGTGCCAGGGACCCGGGTTCAATTCCCGCCTCAGGCAACTGTCTGTATGGAGTTTGCATATTCTCCCCGTGTTTGCGTAGATCCCCTCCGGGTGCTCGTTTCCTCCCACAGTCCAAAGATGTGCAGGTCAGGTGAACTGGCCATGCCAAACTAGGGGAATGGGTCTGGGTGGGTTGCTCTTCAGAGGGTCGGTGTGAACTTGTTGGGCCGAAGGGCCTGTTTCCACACTGTAAGTAATCTAATACTATGCCAACTAAAAAGGATGAACGACCCCATACCCACAATACGCACAAACAAGATAATACACAAAATCCCATGTAACAACTGCCATAAACACTAGTTCGGACAGACTGGAAGAAAACTAGTAACCTAGATAGACAAACACCAACCTGCAGCAAAACTGCACGACCTCACCTCAACACACACAGACAAGGAGGAGAAAGTGAGGTCTGCAGATGCTGGAGATCAGAGCTGACATAAACACTAGTTCGGACAGACTGGAAGAAAACTAGTAACCTAGATAGACAAACACCAACCTGCAGCAAAACTGCACGACCTTACCTCAACACACACAGACGAGGAGGAGAAAGTGAGGTCTGCAGATGCTGGAGATCAGAGCTGAAAATGTGTTGCTGGAAAAGCGCAGCAGGTCAGGCAGCATCCAGGGAACAGGAGAATCGACGTTTCGGGCATAAGCCCTTCTTCAGGAATGAGGGAAGTTTGTCCAGCAGGGTAAGATAAAAGGTAGGGAGGAGGGACTTGGGGGAGGGGCGTCGGAAATGTGATAGGAGGAAAGAGTTCAAGGTGAGGGTGATAGGTCAGACTGGGGTGGGGGGCGGAGAGGTCAGGAAGAAGATTGCAGGTTAGGAGGGCGGTGCTGAATTTGATGGATTTGACTGAGACAAGGTGGGGGGGGGAGGAATGAGGAAACTGGTGAAATCCGAGTTCATCCCTTGTGGTTGGAGGGTTCCTAGGCGGAAGAGGAGGCGCTCTTCCTCCAACCGTCGTGTTGTTGTGGTCTGGCGATGGAGGAGACACACAGACAAGGACAGCCATCAATTTGACTGGGACAATATAACTGTATTAAGACAAGGTAACCAGAGACACGCATGGGAATTCCTAAAGGCCTGATTTTCAACTCACAAAGCCATGAACAAGCATCTGAAAATAGACAACATGTTCAAACCACTGCAGGGCAAAACGGGAAATGGCACAACCTACCTTAATAGACCGGATCATAAATATCAAGCAGAGTAGAACAACTCTTCACAGAAGTCGCACTGTTACAAAGCAACTGTGGGTCAATCAGGCAGCTCAGTGAGCAAAGCAACTTCCACAACCCGAGCTACAAATCTTCACAAAAAAATTTTTAAAACTTGTTACTGAAAATTAAATTAACAACGCAGTATTTCTGGGAGGGGTCCTGTCCAGCATTCTTAAAAAACTGGAATCAGAACAAAACACAGCAGCCAATTTACACAGAGTAAGGTCTCACAAACACCAAGGGGACCTGGGGGGTTGCTGAGAGAAGTGGATTGGCAGAGAAGTGTCAGGAGAAACAGTGGAGACAATTCTCCTTTGATACATGCCCACCTGGGGACAGGTCGTTTTCAGATCTCTGCCAAAACCTCAGCCCGACGACTCGTCTGGAGGCGAGACTTGCGTCTCACTCACAGGCGAGAATGGTAAATGTCAAGGTGTAGCACCAGCCAGGGCTGCTGCGTTCCCGCTAGCAGCTTTTCAGTAACTCGGTCAATAGTGTGTCCTCCCTCCATCACTATACCCCTGCAGCAATCCTCTTCCCTCCTCCCCTCACCCATCTCTCCCTCAATCTCTGGCTGTCTACCCCTCCACTATCACTAACCTTCACTCCATTTAACTCCCTTTTCCACAACTACACCTCCATTAATCTCTATCTGTCTAGCCTGCTCCATCTAATGTAACTCTTTCATCCCCCCGCCTCCCGGCCTATGCCCCTTTCCCTTGCTGTCTGCCTGTCCTCGTTTCCCCCTCTCTCCTTGCCTGATCCATCCCTGACTGCAACCCCAGCCTA
>NW_025214354.1:0-2313 GCF_004010195.1 Chiloscyllium plagiosum | reverse complement strand
CACTCCCTCCCTCATTCCCACCCCTTTGTCCCCCAATTTCCCATCCCCCACCCTCCATTTCCCCCCTCCCCCGTTCCCATCCTCACTTCTCCACCCTGCCCTCCCAACCCTGTATCCCCCCTCGATCTGCCCCCTTACCTTTGCCCTCTTGCTTTTCTGGGCCTTAGCCCTTTTCTCCCGTTTAATTTTGTCCGGTTTTGCGCTGGACGCTCCCCCAGCCGCAGTTGCCCCCGGGGCGTGAGTGTTGGGGTAGGACGACAGATACTCCGAGGGAAAGGGGCTGAAGGTGGGCGAGGTCATCTGGAAAAGGAGGGCAGAGCAGAGACACTGAGGCCTGGCTCACACGCCACTCAATAGCAGACTGCCCCCTCACCAGCCCTCCCGAACTCCAGCATCCAAATCCCAACTCTGAGGCAGCATAACGTAGCCTAACGTAGCAGTGCTCACCAAATCATACCTTCCAGACAATGTCCCAGGCACCACCCTCACCATCTCTGGATATGTCCTGTCCCACCAGCAGGACTGACCCAGCAGAGGGAGCAGCAAACAGTGTAACAGCTGGGAGGGAGTTTCCCTGGGAGTCCTCAATATTGACTCCAGATCCCATGAAGTCTCGTGGCTTCAGGTTTAAAGATGTGCAAGGAAACCTCCTGCTGATAACCACACACCGTCCTCCCTCTGCTGCTGGGTCAATGGTACTCCATGTTGAACAACACTTAGAGGAAGCACTGAGCATGGTAATGTAATGTTAAAAGATTAAATTGTACGATCTCTCTAGACATTACTGTAATATTAAAGGGTTAAACTGCGCTGTCTTTGGGTGGGGACAAAAGCCACAAAAGAATCCATTGTAATTTACCTTTCATTTAGACATTACCTCCCTGCTATTGTCAAGTTAAAGTATCAATTCAATCTCTTCGATTCAGAAATGCTTTCTGGCCAGAAGTCTGTCGTGCCTGTATTGTGTTGGGGAAAGCACCGAGTCAAGAAAGAAATCCCTTGGATTAGGGCATTAGCATTTACATTATCTCTGAGGATGAGCTCATCCTGCCAGTGTACCTGGGTAACGTGTGACTGAGTAACTGGGGGTTGTTTTGAGTGGCATGTGACTGTGGGGGAGTGGCCAGTGTATCTGTAAGCATTGCCAACTAACCTGTATAAAGGGGATGTGCTTTCTTTGTTGAGTGTGGGGTGTGTGTGTGGGGTGGTGGTGGTGGTTAGAGGGGGGTCACCTTGCTTGTCCAAGCTTTTATAAACTTAAACTGTTTCATTTGTTCAGAGAGGGCTTTTTGCCATGACCCTGTAAACTCTGCGAGGTGTGCGTTAAAGGTTCCCCCAGAAAGCCTGTACTGTAGTGTCTTTAATAAATTTTGTTGCTTTTTCACAGAAATTGGTGTGTTTCAGTTGCATCAAGTGTGTATGAACCTCGGGAGTAAAATAACTTAACAGTTAAGGGCACAGAATCTACTCTGGGTGGGGGATTTCAATGCTTGGCAGCAGGACTACTGATCGAGCTGGTTGGGTCCTAAAGGACATAGCTGCTAGACTGGGTCTGCGGCAGGTGGTGAGGGAACCAACAAGAGGGAATACATCCTCTGCCAGCTGCAGATGTATCTGTCCATGACAGTATCGGTAAGAGTGACCACCATAGAGTCCTTGTGGATACAAAATCCCACTTTCACACTGAGAATAATCTCCATCGTGTTGTGTGTCACCGTGCTAAATGGGACAGGTTTCAAACAGAGCTAGCAACTCAAGACTGGGCATCCATGAGGCGCTGTGGGCCATTAACATCAGCAGAACTGTTCTCCAGCACAATCCACAACCTCATGGCTGGCATATCCCCCACTAAACCATTACACCAAGCCAGGGGCTCAACTCCTGGTTCAATGGAGAGTGCAGGAGGGCATCCCAGCAGCAGCACCAGCCAGACCTAAAGATGAGGTGTCAGCCTGGTGAATCATACAATCCCTATGGTGTGAAAGCAGGCCATTCAGCCCATCGAGTCCACTCCAACTTTCCGAAGAGTATCCCATCCCCCTACCCTATCCATGTAACTCTGCATTTCCCCACGGCCAATCCACCCCAACCTGCACATCCCTGGACATTGTGGAGAAATTTCCCACGGCCAATCCACCTAGCCCAGACATCTTTAGACTGTGGGAGGAAACCGGACCACCCGGAGGAAATCCCACACAGACATGGGAAGAATGTGCAAATTCCACACAGACAGTTATCTAGGGTGGAATTCAACCCAGGTCCCTGGCGCTGTGAGGCAGCAATGCTAACCCCTGAGCCATCATGCCTTCCCGA
>NW_025214353.1:39990-42185 GCF_004010195.1 Chiloscyllium plagiosum | reverse complement strand
AAATGTGATTCGGCTTCTGAAGATATTCTATTCCCACACGCTGCTAGCAATGGGATTTCATCCTGCAACAGTTGGATTTGGCTGAATTCCCTTTGCATTAGGCAGTGAGAGGTTTCCAATGAATTCTGGTCAGTAATCACCCAAAAGGTAGCACAGTGGCTCAGTGGTTATCACTGCTACCTCACACTAGTAGGAACAGGGGTTCTATTCCAGCCTCGAGCGACTATCTGTGTGGGGTTTGTACATTCTTCCTTTGACTGTGTGAGCTTCTAATAGGTGCTCCAGTTCCCTCCCACATCTCAAACTGTGTACATTAGGTGGATTGTTCATGCTAAGTTGTCTGTCGTATTCAGGGCTTTCTAGGTTAGGTGCATTAATGAGAAGTAAATCTCCGGGAACGTGACTGTCAAGGTTACTGTTTCGAAGTTTGGTATGGACTTGTTGGGCCGAAGGGCCTGTTTCCACACTGCATGAATTCTTTAAAAATGAGAACTTTAATGATGACTGTATAGGTGTTTTTCTTTAGCTCACACACATTGCTGTGATGAGGAATAATGAGGGAGAGAGAGTGTAATAGGCCAGTCCTTCTCAGGAAGATTAAATTGTCTCCCTCTCTGAGTTGAATCACACAATAATGTCATCCTCTCCCAAAGTGGATCATGTGAGGTCTCCTTGTATAACGTCCAAACTATGTCTCCATCACATTCCTATTCCATGTCAATGCATCATTGTCGCCATCTCGCACAGAGCCATACCCTTAGGAGAAAATGGTCTTGGTCAATTTGAAAATATGTTTATATGCCCCTGCGTCATTAAAACATAAAATATTTAATGTATTTCGAATACCTGTGTTAAAATGAATGCATTTTTAAAAGAAATACAGAAATTGCTGGTAAAGCTCGGCAGGCCTGTCAGTAGCCAGATGCTTTTTACATGCTGCAGTTGTACCAGCCTCCACCACTTCCTCTGGCAGCTCATTCCATACGCACACCACCCTCTGCGTGAAAAGGTTCCTCTTAGGCCTCTTCAAAATCTTTCCCCTCTCACTTTCATCCAATGACCTCTAGTTTTGAACGCCCCTAACCTGGGGGAAAACCGTGACTACTCGCCCTATCCATGACCGTTCTGATTTTATACACTTCTACTGCTGCAAGCTGTGACTCCAATCAACACGAATAGCTGTGCTTTCAGTCATCCTGGGTCTAAATTCTGAAATTTAATTCTTACACTTCTTTCTCCATCAGGTCACAATTCTACAACCAGTTTAATCAGTTTGTTCAGATGTATCATGAGACACTTATGTGGGATTTACACTGAGACCTTTGTGCTCGGAGGTAGTGACACTAGCATCACTGGAGAATACACATAAAGCTGTAACATTATTCTCCTGTGTGTTTGTTCATCAGCCGGTTCTGGCATGCTGTGACATATCTCTGCAACAGGCAGGACTTGAATCCAATCCTACTAGTCCAGAGCAAGGAATACTACCACGCAAGTTCAGGAATTAAAATCAAACCCTGAGTTTTCGTTCAGAGCCACGGACACTACCCCCTACACTACCATACCCAGACTTGGGTCATATGTTAAGTGCCAGCTTTGAGCTCGGTGTGGATTTATTATAATCAGGTTACCATTACTGAACTACACAAAACACTTTGTATTGTTAAACAAATGCAGGATATTTATCTAAACTGTAGGTTATTGAGTGCACGTGCTATGCCATCGAAATTAACTATGAACGTTTTCAATCGCTATTATCTGTAATCTACAATATTAAGGAAAGGAATCCTGCAGTCATAGTCTGCCCAATGAAGGGTCTCGAATAGATTTTTATCACTAAACACCACAGACAACGAAAAAACATAATTTCTAGTCCCAAAACACCGACCACTATTACCCACCTCTAAAGTGCATCTGCCCTCTTCCTAAAACCATGAAATGGCACCAGGCCGCTGATTACAGTCCAGCCTCTCCTCGCCATTGACAGAGTCTGCAATATGTCCCTCCTCCCACGAACAACACAAGGCACCCCAAGCTCAGGGTCTTTGTGAAACTCAAGGCCGGAGTGTGCAGGCCTCCTGGAGAGGGGGAGGGAATTTTAAAGGGGAGAGTGAGGAGGTGGTAATATCACACACTGGGCTGAAGGATAGCAGATGGAGTTTAGTTTGGATTAATGCGAGGTATTGGATTTGGTA
>NW_025214353.1:31670-39490 GCF_004010195.1 Chiloscyllium plagiosum | reverse complement strand
AGGTGCGAGGAAAAAGATTTCCAAAAGTCATGAGAGGTAATTATTTTAGTCAGAATCTGGCTTATGTGTGGAATGAACTCCCAGAGCAAGTGGTGAAAGCAGGGACAGTTACAATGTTTGAAGGACTTTAGATCAGTACATGGATAAGACATCATTTTGGATGGTGCTGTGAGCGGCTGCCCTCTCCCTCCCCCTCTCTGAATGAATCCCTGTTGGTTTTCACCCTCTGCCAATGCCTGTGCAGTGGCGTGTGGCGGCCAGCAGAGGGTTGCATTGCATCACTCTAAGCACCACAGAGAATGCCAGACCCGCCCCACACAGAGACACGGCGTGAAGCTCATGTGGTAACTTAAACTAAACATAAAGAAATGCTCAATTTGCCTTGTAAGCTGTTAGATTATGAGTGAAAGAGAACTCCCAAATTCCACTGTTTATATAATAACATCAATTCAATTTTTAACTCTGAAAGTGAACATTTTACATCAAGCATTCTGAATTCTGAGACCCCCTTTCTCTTAACTGCTTATTACCCCACTCCAACTCTATTATGATATATTGTTTCAATAAGACACTTATTAAAATTGCACTCATTTAATTTCCAAATCACACAGCAGCTGTTGTTTGTGAGTCTTCTTGTGGCCATAGATCTCCCTGGGTCATCTTCTTTCTTTTTGCTTCGAATATGTTCCACATGAAAAGCTACCTTTGATAGAGAGTGTTTCCTAATCTCTTGGATCTGTGTTGATGGCATTTACTCTGTCTGCAATTTTCTAAATGCCTGCATTTTTAATATACACAACGTCTGATCATCTCATTGGTTCAACTTCCGAAAACCAATACATTCAAACTTGATTTGGTTTTAGTATCCTGTGGCATAATTTAAACTGATTCATAAAATTCGAATTGATGACCAAGGAGCAACCATCTCAGGGATCTATTTCACAGCCAAATGTGACATATTTTCAGTTGTCCTTTACACTCTGGGTCTGTCATCCTCTCATATCACAGGTGCTTGGACGCCCTCAGTTCAGAACAGCTTTCTCTCTCTCTTAAATGTACATACACACTTTCGACTTCATGACATTAATACCCTGATGTCAATACAGAAACTTGGAGCCAATCTGGAATTCTCTTCTCTATGGTATGTCAATATTTCATTCACTCCGTCTGGTTTGGCTCAGGATTTTTGTTGCTCCATTGACAGCATGTCATTATTCGACTCTGTCCGTGAGAATATAGCGGTATTTCACTTGCTCACACTAGTGATTGTCGCAGAATTTCAGTTGTTGCATGGGAACTGTGACGCTATAACAATCTCAATGTTTGTAGATGGCACCAAACCTGGAAGAATTGTAAAGTCTATGGAGGACAGTGTGGATCTAAGAGTACAATCACACGTTGGTGTAGTGTTCAGGTGTATGGCAAATGGGGAACAATGCAGAGCAGTGTGAGGTGATGGACTTTGGTAGGAAAGACAATGAAAGACAGTTTAAAAGAGGCTGTGCCATTATAAAGGGGGTGCAGGAGCAGAGAACACTGCGTGCATATGATTACAGATTGTTGAAGATGCCATGACAAGTGGGGAGAGCAGTAACTAACAAAGATTAATTTCAGTATCTGAGCTGTTTACAGGAGGAGGTGGAGGAAGGAGTCTCGGTGCTCCCTTCCTGGTGGGGGGGGGGGCGCAGACGATGTGTTGTGAGCCCACCCTCCTGCCCACCGAGGGGATTTCATTTGTACCAGCTCAACACAAAAGGGAAATGGCAACAGGGCCATGGCTTCTAAGTTGTGATGGCGGGACACAGAGCTGCCAGTGGGTTTAAAGTGAGTTCACTGAACATTGCTCCTTACTCGGTCAGTGGGACGTGGATGCTTCGGAATCTCCACACGAGGCGTCCCGGTCCTCTCCGGCTTATTCCAGGGTCCTCCCCACATGGCGGGGGGAGAGGGTGAAGGAACGGATAACGGGCACTCCACCACCCAGCTTGGCCCTTTCTGTCCTATTCCAGGCTGTTTCTCCTGGAATGGGAGAAAGGGGGGGAGGGAGGGAGGGTGGGAGTGGGTGTCCCTGCTGTTAGTGCTGGTGTAGTTGGGGGACATGGTCATGGTGAGGTGTCCGGAGGGAGTCAGTCCATAGTGTTGTATCCATGCAGCATTATTAGTGTAGGGAAGTGGGGTAAAGTGGAGGGAAGTGGGGGCGAAGGTGCTGCATGCAGCAGTGAGAGTGGTGGAGCATGGGCCTGGTTCGGGGGTCGGTGCTATAACAGATATTTAGTGAGTGTGAGGGAGCAGAGAGAATACGGTGAACCTTATCCTGACAGAGCGGGGAAGGTTATTGATGCGTGTCCTGTATTGCTGGGCAATTCTTCAGACTGCAGATACTGCACTGAGTTAGGTGGTGAGCTCAGACCATGCTTGATGGGTCTGGTGGTGTGGCCTCCTCTGGAAAGTGAATGGTCTCATTCTGTACTAGCTTATCCACCAGCACTTCCGTGCCCCTGTCGACAAACCGCGGTGTAATTGCCCATGATCTGCCATGCTCGAGATAAACTGTGCAGGGCAGTTCCAAACTGAGAAAGCACAACCGTGTGTCAATTGGCTTTTTAAAGGTCGCACCAGTGACAGGGATCACGGAATATCCAGGGGCATCCGGGCGATGGTGAGTACCACCCGCCATGATGGGAGGCAGAATCGGGCTGGTATTGAATGAGAGAAACATCATGGGGTGGGGTGGGTAGTTAATGAGGTGAGTCCGATACGATAGCACCAGGAAATAGCTCAGCCTCGTGCGGACGATCCCTCTGTCACAGTCAAGGAAAATCAAACAAAGATAAATTATTGTTAGAATCTGCCCAATGAGACATAGATGTTGTTGAAAGCAATTCCAGTAACAAAGATGCAGAACAAATGCTCATCTGGCCTCACACAAATATTCGTTTTCCATCTTTCCTGGGAAGACAGGTTCATGTTACAGGATGCTATCGAACTGTCTACATTTCAGCATTCTGAAACCTGGGAACACATCCTTCCATGACACTATCTCTCAGTCTCTCCCTCTCTGTCTATTTCCCAAACCCCTCCCATGTGGTGATAATTAAACAGGTGCCCCCGCCATCACTCTCTGGCAGTGATGTTCACACCCACAGCACATCCTTGTCATGGTACAATGGAGGGACGGAGCTGTAAATGGGTGGGAGCTGTACATCCTATCACTTCCAGCATGGGCTGCAAGTTTCCCCATTCTGAGCAGGGATCTAACACAGTGTTACTGAGGAATGCAGTGGGTTGTTGTAAAGAGCTCTACAAGCCGGGAGGGTAACTGCTCCTGATTTACAGATCAATGCACTGGGGTGGTGTACATAATACAACATGCTGGGAGGGTAACTGTTCCTGGTTTACAGGTCAATGCACTGGGGTGCTGTACACAGTCCTACATGCCAGGAAGGTAAACTGCTCCTGGTTTCCAGATCAATGCACTGGGGTGGTGTACACAATCCTACATGCCGGGAAGGGTAACTGCTCCTGGTTTACAGATCAATTCACTGGGGTGGTGTACACAGTCCCACATGCTGGGAGGGTAACTGCTCCTGGTTTACAAATCAATGCATTGGGGTGGTGTACACAGTCCTACATGCCGGGAAGGTAACTGCTCCAGGTTTACAGATGAATTCACGGGTGATCACTGCTCAGGTCGCTGTGCTGGTCAGACTATCTGGTTGAGGTTTAATGATAATGCAATGATGCGGTCAGTGCAGCTCCCCTTGTTGGACAGATATGTAGCCTGTGCACAGTACATCATGTTGGTGGGGGTGGGTAGAGGGTAAAGGTGATGGACAGTTGAAGGAGATCCTGGAGCATTCTGCCCCCGACTTTCTACAACTGATATTTTTGTCAGTATTTCAGAACTTTTCAGTTGTTTTTCCAGCTCTAATTATTTTAATAAATCCCTGAATACAGGGACACATTTGAAAATCTCATTGGGTCCCTAATCAAACGGGTCTATTTGCGTCCAGGCTGATGGATAATGGGTTTGTTTTCCTTCCTCACAGTTAACGTAGTGACCATCTACGTCCTGCTTTATAAAGATTGTGGATTGTCTCCATGTGTCAGACGTTACCTGGGGGCCATGGCAGCGCCGGATCTCCTGGTCATTTTCCTCGACCTGATACTGAGACACATTCCCATTGTTTATCGGGAACAGTTTTATTTCCTGAGGGTCTCCGTTCCCGTGTGTAATATCCACGCCGTCCTGCTTTCTGCAGCCACTGACTGCTCTGTCTGGTTCACCGTCACTTTCACCTTTGATCGGTTTGTGGCCATTTGTTGCCAGAAGCTGAAAAGTAAATATTGCAGTGAGAAAAGGCGGCTATGGTTCTGGGAGCAGTGACTGTGCTGAGCTGTTTAAAGAATATTTCCTGGTATTTTATTCTCACGGCTCGGTATTGTCTGGTGAGCAACCCCTGGTTTTGTTATGTAACAATTGCTGTTCGTTAGTCCAGTGTCTGGGTGACAATCCAGTTCCTCCACCATATTCTAACCCCGGGTGTCCCATTTCTCCTGATTCTGCTGCTCAATGTTCTCACCGTCAGACACATTTTAGTGACCATCAGAGCTCGCAGGAGACTCCGTGCTCACACCAATGGGGACGCTCAGTCTGACACAGAAATGAGAAACCGAAAAAAATCCATCATTTTACTGTTTGTGATCTCGGCCAAATTCATCTTGTTATGGTCAATGTTAATGCTGTATTCTATATGGTTCCAGATGTGGTATAAAGTGAATACCCCTGTGTCTCTCCATCCCTTTGTGCGGGAATTGGCTTCATGCTGCAGCTCCTCAGTTGCTGCACAAACACCGCGATTTATGCCGTAACCCAGACTAAGTTCAGCTAGCAACTGAAGAATGTGCTGAAATATCCCTTCACCCAAATCCATCCATCCATCAAATTCCCTCATTAATCAATCCATCCGGGATTTTCCCATTTCAGTTCAATGTTTCAGCGATGGAGCAGCCTATCGCTATGGTAACAGACTGAGGGTAGTGCTGGTTTGTCCATCCTAATCCCACAGGAGGGTTACAGGGAAACATTTCAATGTTTCTCACAACCTAGGAGCCAGAGAGAAAAGGCACCATCCAACTGACTGTATCCATCACTTCCATTTGTAAAAAATAAAAATGTTCATTAAAGTGTGCCGAGCCGCAGAGTGACCAATGTTGCTGTGTGTCTTTGTGTTGGAGAAACTGAGCTGGAGAGAGACAGTCTCAGCCCCAAGTCTTGGTCCTCAGGGAAGGGGAGGGTAACGCTGCAAATCAACAATTCAGTGACTGAGCTATTTCAGGTTTTGTATTATGCAGTACATACAATACACCATATACATTGTTGTTTAGAGCTATTTGTCTATGCATAAATATTGTTTTGCATTGCAGCTGATCTGTTTACATGTAAATATTACTGTGTATCCAACTATCTCAGTTTATTTAGAAATCTTTTTTGTTTGGGAACTGTTTGCTTATAAATACAAATATTGTGGATGGGAAGTGCTCATGTTTATATTGAAATCCTGTTTTGTTTTGGAGATGTTCATGCTTTTTCATAAATATTGTTGTGGATAGGAATTGATATGAATTATATCCCAGACCACAACAACTCTCTGCATCAAAACATCTGCCCCTTTGATACCTCTTGCTCAATTCGATGGGCCCTGATAGCATCAACAACAGCACATTTGCCTTGTGTGTCAGAGAGAGTAGTTACATTTCATGTAAACCCTTCCTCAATCTCATGAAGAAGTGATTAATCAAAGATATGACATGTTTTTACTGTACAACCAAATCAAATAAAATTTTGTACAAAGTTAGAAAGATAGAATAACCTGGAGTGTATATGTCCATCCTTGTTTCCCTTCAGTGTTGTTATGGATTTGTTTGGACTGGGAACAGGGACTGCAGTTTAGGAATCATTGAATGAACAGCAGAAAGGAATATTTTTTTTAATTTAAATTTCACTGGAATTTCAGTGAAGATTCTGAAGTATGCTCTAAACCCACTAGAGGCAGACTCTTGTAAACTTCCCATGGAGCAGTCAGACAGACTCATAGCAATGTGCTCTGACCCCACTAGAGGGCAGATTATTGTAAACTTCCCATGGAGCAGATAAACAGACACACTGCAATGTGGTCTGAGCCCACTAGAGGGCAGACTATTGTAAACTTCTCATGGGGCAGTCAGACAGACTCACAGCAATGTGCTCTGACCCCACTAGAGGGCAGACTATTGTAAACTCCCCATGGAGCAGTCAGACAGAATCACAGCAATGTGCTATGACCCCACTAGAGGGCAGACTATTGTAAACTCCCCATGGAGCAGTCTGGCAGATTCTGGACAGAGATCAGAATAAAATTCCATTAAATGTATGCACTGAAGACAGGAAGCAGTATAAAGTTCCCAACATTTTACATCTTGGTAAAGCCCGCTGTAATGACAAGGAGAAAAGAGGTATTATGTAGCAATCTAAACCAAACTGCTTTTGGAGAGTATTACATATTAAAAAGAGGATATCATCAACTGGACATTAATGTAAGGCAGCACTTTTGTTTTCAGGAGCATCCAAATGTGACAGGACCGAAGCTTTACCCCAGAAAAGGAAAGGGAATGTGCTCATCCGGAGAAGATGTATTCTCATCCGGATCAAACTCAAACTCAGCAAGTTCCCAGAGGCTCACTGGTTCATTATATTTGCATCAGTCTGTGCAAACACCCTGTGTAAACATGTGGAATAAACTTGTGTTAATTTGGGCCAAACTGTTGTATAAATCTACACAAAGCTCTTGTCTTAATTTGTGCATTTAGCCTGTGCTCAGCCAGGCAAAAATGTTGGATGAATTTGTCCAAAGAATGTGTGTTAACTTGTACAAACATCTTGTGTCAGTTTGTTGAGGAAACATGTTTGGTTTTGTGTTGTGTGTGTCTGGGGTTGTTTAGGATTTGAACCTGCAGCTTTGTGTCTGTGTCTGTGTATATATTCCCAGGCTGGGCTGAGTGGCTGGTTTGAGGGGGGAACAGATACAGGAACAGACTGGGTCAGCTCTGGTCTAAGCCATTGACCTGCTGTTTCCTCCCAGACCCACCTGCAGTCTCACAAAGATGGTAGTTGGTGTGTTCCATACCTGGGGGAGGTGGGTTCCAGGTAATGGAGCTGGGAGCTGACTGGATGAACTGGGATTTGGGAGGAGATGGGGTTGAGTGACAGACCTGGGGCTATTTAAACCAGGCTCAGGAAGCCATCATTCCTTTTGACATGTCGTGTGCCTAGGGGTGAGTATTGGGGAGTTAGTGTCTCTATGTCTCTCTGTGTGAGTGTGAGTGACAGAGAGAGAGAGAGAGAGAATGTGTGCGTTGTATTTGAATCTCAATCCCAGAGTTGACCCTTGAACCAGCTTCAGTCCCTGATGGGACACGGAGAGAGACCTTGGGGAGATGGAGCCGAGAGCAGCTGGGGGATGGTGAGTATGGGGGTCCTTACCCTCTCCATGTCTCCCCTTGGCTCACTTTCCTCTCGACCTCACTTTCCCCCTTCCCTCTCTGTCTCTGTGTCTCTCCATCCACCTTCCTTTCTGTCTTGTGTTCTCTCCTTCTAACTCACTTTCTTCCATTTATTCTCTCTCTGTGTCCTCTTTCTCTCTCTCTTTGTCCTCTTTTTCTCTCTCTCCCTCTCTCCCGCTGTCCTCTTTTTCTCTCTCTCTCTTTTCTCTCCTTTTCTCTCTCTCTCTCTGTCTTTTCGCTCTCTGTCTTTTCTCTCTCTGTCTTTCTCTCTCTGTCTC
>NW_025214353.1:28437-31428 GCF_004010195.1 Chiloscyllium plagiosum | reverse complement strand
CGCATTCCCCCCCCACGCATTCACAGATTAAAAAACCTCTCTTTTAATGCTGCATTCTATCTCTCTCACACACACGCGCGCATTCTCTCTCTCTCTCTCTCACACACACACACAAGCATTCTCTCTCTCTCGATATATAACGGTAAACATCACACAACACTAGCTTTTGAAAATCCTGTTACACTATAACCAAGTATTGTCCCAGTCCAACACCATCATCTCCATCATCGAAACATAAATATCACCATTGAGCTTTTAACCAGATGCTTGCTTGAAACACACACAGCAAGATCTCACGGGCAGTAGTGTAATCACGGGCAGATCGTGTGTGTCCCTGATGCTGGTTAAGGGTTTGATTCTGTCTCCCGGACAAGAGGGAGCACTCCTCCTGTTGAACAAATTCCAAACATTTCTCCCTTTCTTCTCTGTGCCCTGCACTCTCTGATCTCCGTCTTGTGCTCTCTCCATCTGAGATATCTCTTTCTCTCTCCCTCTTTCTGCTCCCCCCCACCTTACTCTCTCCATCTCCGAGATGTCTCTGTTCCTCCCCTGTCTCCCTCTGTGTTCCCCTCTCTCGCTGTCTCCATCTCGAATATCTTTCTCCCTGTCTCTCAGATTTCTCACATTTTATCCCCCTGGCCTATGCACGTGACTCTGACATTAGAAAGGGACTTTGGAGATACTTTCTCATGATAAGGTATTCATTCCCTCCTCCGGCAGTCCTTCCCCCCAGACCCTGGGGGTGTAACCAGTTTGTGTCACCATCCTAAGGCCCCGGTTCCTTTAACCCCAACCCTCAAATCCATTTTAAACCAATGAACCTTCCACTTTGACCGTCATTGCTCTCTCACTCACTGTATGTCTGTCTCTCGCTCTCACTCCCCCCCACCCTCATACCCCAATTCTCCCTCCACCCCTCTCTCTGTCCATGGAGCTGGAGTGAGAGAGGGAGGCAGTGACATCTGTGGGATGACTGTGCAGCAGCTCCTCCTCCATCTTCCCCCCCCCACCCCTTTGTCTCCCCCAGTCCAGACCAGAACACACACCCTTGTGCTAAAAGTCCCAGAGACAGCCTGAAACCCACCATTCTTTACCCCGTATGTGTGTGTGTGTGTATATGTAAATGAACGACAAGGAAACCGGACAGTTTCTGATTATTCTCTCTCTGTGTGTCTGATGATTCCTCGCAGCAGAAGTGATTTAATTCTCTCTGTCTCTGCATCGTCCCGAGCTTCAGATCCTGGATCCAATCTCCTCCACACCCCCAGGGTTGGGGGGTGTGGGGAAACACACTGAAACGTAAAAACAAATCAATTTGAAATAAAATTCAACAGTGACACCAAAAGCACAGCAAGATCACAGCTCTCTGCCTTCCACGATCTCCCACGTGACACTGGTTCAGTTTAATTATTGCAGAATGAATGAATTACTGACCATCACAGCGACATTGAAATGCAAAGACATCATCGCAGAGCAGTTGACCAGAGGCTAGAAACATTAATAAACATGTACGCACAGCAAGATCCCAGAAGTTGCAATCTAACCCCACACACATCGTGGGTGATGCTGGTTAAGGGTTGACGTATTTGTATCAAATCCCAAAGCCCCAGTGACCTTAGCCCCAGGATTCAAACCTGTTCAAAAACGACAATGCCGCAATCTGAAAGGATCCGGTTAACCAGAGGTCCCGGGAAAACCCTCCCCAGAGAGAGGAGATTAAACCTCGGGGTAATACGCAGACAAAACTCATCTGGACCCAACAGGCTGCAGCCTGTCAAAACAGGCCTCAGGACTGTGTTTCCCCTCTGGAGGAAGCTCTTGTTTGAAGGTTTCCTGCTCCCAAACACTCACTTTTCAAATCCTCACGTGGCCAGGAAGATCCCTTTGGGAGGAAAGAGGCAGCATTAATGGGAAGGCTGAGCAGGAAAATCTTTCACAGGGAGATAGCACAGCAAGATCCCAGCTTTTCCCCTCTCAATGAGACAGACAATTTCTCAACAATATCCAAACACAAACACGTCGGGTGGTGAGTTGAGTTTCATGTTGAAAAGTTTTTGAAATGACGGGTTAGCTGATTAAAACCACTCACTGCCTGCAA
Source organism: Chiloscyllium plagiosum (assembly GCF_004010195.1). NCBI lineage: Eukaryota > Metazoa > Chordata > Chondrichthyes > Orectolobiformes > Hemiscylliidae > Chiloscyllium > Chiloscyllium plagiosum. The sequence goes on along the minus strand of NW_025214353.1, from coordinate 29,330 downwards.
CGATGGCATTGGGGCAATTGACGCACAGCAAGATCCCACAAGTGACAGTGCTGCAGAAGCTCGATAATCTGATGGTTTTTATTTCCAGTTTAATTATTTCCTGTCGCCCCAGAATCCAATATTGCAGCTATTTCGCAAACTTACACTGCGCCTCTCTCTCTCTCTCTCTCTCTCTCTCTCTCTCTCCTGTTTCTCTTGCTCTCACTATTTTCCATTTCTTTCTCTCACTCTCTTTCTCTCCGTGTCCAATTCGGTCATCCTGCCCTCTCTGTGACCCACTTTCATCTGAGAGTGTGACAATTCTTTCCAGAGGGTCAGATATTTTGGGTTAGAGTTCCCTCCCGAGGGAGTCCCGTCTCCCAGATCCTGGGAGGGTTCACGTGTTTGTGTCACCAATGCCCCAGTTACTTTAACCCCAGGCTTCAAACCCGTGATCTGACAGATCCCAGTTAACCAGAGGCCCCGACAAACCAGGCTCCCCCCCACCCCAGAGGAGATGAAACCTCGGGGAAGACACAGACCCCCACTCACCTGGGCCCCACGGGCTGCAGCCTGGACAACAGGCCTCAGGCCTGAGCTCACCGCCATCTGGAGGTTGTTCTTGTCCAAGGCTTTCCTGGCCCCCCAGGCATTTTGGATCTTCACTTTGCTGCTTTCCCAACAAAAGTTCCTCGGGAGAAAAGAAAGAAGAGATGAGTTGGTGGGGGGCCGGGGGAGCGAGAGCAGTGTGATGCAAAATTACACAGCAAGATCCCAGCTTAAACACAATCCCACCACTCCCGTCCCCCATCCCCAATGCATTTCATAACATCAAAATACAAACAAATCATAAGGAAGCAATTAACCAGAGGCTGGAAACATTATTAAACACACACACACACACACACACACAC
>NW_025214353.1:27805-27983 GCF_004010195.1 Chiloscyllium plagiosum | reverse complement strand
CTCTCTCTCTGTCCCTGTGTCTCTCTCCTCTCTTTGTCTCTGCCTCTCTCTCTGTCTCTCTTTCTGTTCCTGTATGTGTGTCTCTCTCTTTCTGTCTCTTCCTGTCCTGCTCTGCATCCAGCCATTTCTAACTTGATTTTGAGTCTTTTATTTCCTCTCGCTTTCTCAAAATTATTGG
>NW_025214353.1:26985-27749 GCF_004010195.1 Chiloscyllium plagiosum | reverse complement strand
ACCCCCACTGCTCCCCGGCCTCCACCACCCCCCCCATACACACAGAGACACACACACACATAGACACAGACACACGCACATAGAGACACACACAGACAGACACACACACAGACACAGACACAGACAGACACACACACATACAGAGGACAGACCGACATACACACACACAGACACACCCCAACACAGGGCATGGACACTGTGCACAGATTTAGTCTGGGGAGGAAGAGTCAGTGAGGGTTTGAGCTCAGGTATCATTACAGAAATGTCTCTGTGTGAGAGAGATAGTGAGACCATGCCTGTGTGTGTGTGTGTGTGAGAGAGAGAGAGAGAGAGAGAGACCATGCCTCTGTGTGAGAGAGAGACCATGCCTCTGTGTGTGTGTGAGAGAGAGACCGTGTGTGTGCTTCCATCGGAGTGCCCAGTTTCTGTGTCAGTGCTGTCCCACCATAATGTTACTGTGTATAAACCACGTGTTTATGTCCCTGTCCCAGTAATGATACTCAAACCATACACTGTCCCTCACTCTCATTTACTCACACTCTCACACGTGTACACACACACCCTCACACACTACAGTCAGTCCCTCACACACATGTCCTTTCACACACTTGCAGACATCCACACTGACATGCACACGCACACGCAGTCACTCACAAATGCACACTCAAACATTTTCACACGCACTATCATAATCTCTCTCACACACTCACACACAAACATACACATGCGCACACTCTCTCTCTCTGTCTCTCTGACATACACAC
>NW_025214353.1:20902-23940 GCF_004010195.1 Chiloscyllium plagiosum | reverse complement strand
GCATGGAATGATGGATTCGTAAATTTGCAGATGACATTAAGATCGACGATGTTGTCAATAGTGCCAATATCTGCTGAAGGTTAAAGAGAGGCATGGATAATCTGCAGAGCTGACCTCAGAAGTGGCAAATGGATTTTAATGTGGAAAAGTGTGAGATAATTTACTTCGGAAGGAGCAACAAGAATAAAGAGTTCTTGGCTAATTGTAATATTCTTGGAAGTGTAGATGTGCAGAGTGATCTCGGTGCCCATGTATATAAAACTCGGAAAGTTACCACCCACGTTGACAAGTTTGTTTGCAAGGAGCACGGTGTGTTAGTTTTTTTGGGAGAGTGATTCAGTTTCAGAGTGAAATTATCACTTTGCAGCTCCAGAAATTAACTAGTGTGGCCGCAATCATAGAGTTGCGTGCATTTCTGGTCGCCACATTGTAAGATGGATGTGAAAGCATTGGAAAGGGTGCAGAGGACATTTTCAAGGATGTTGCCCTCGATGGACAGATGGTCTAACGAGGAAATTTTGAGGGGCTTGAGACGGTTTTTGATAGCGCCAAGAAGTTTGAAGGGTGAATTTAGAGAGACATAGAAGATGATCAGAGGTTGTCATAAGGTGGACAGTGAAGGCATTTTTCTTCAAATGGTAATTTTGGCACAAGGGCACATCGATGTAAATTCAGGGTGATAGATACCGAGTTGGTTCCTTTATCAGTGAGTGGTAAGGGTGCTGAACGCCTTGCCTTCAACACTCGTAGAATCAACAACTTTCATGGCAATGGTCATTGTATAAACTTGCGGATTATGATGGTAAAATAGTAGTCAGATTGGTCTCACAGGTCGGTGCAACGCTAGGGCCAAAATGAACTTTATTGCAGTGTAATATTCGGTGTTTGAACTGTTCTTCGGCTTGAAGTTGCAATCATCTCTGGTCACTATCAGTAAAACCAACACCTGGCGAGAACCGAATGTGCAACTTTGGAACCTTATGCACTTACATTCTGTCGTGCAACTACATCAAACTGACGAATTGCACCACTGGAGCAGCCGTGCACTGATGACCAATGGCTACCGATCTTACCCTCAAACCAATTACTCCTTTTTTGCTAAAGATCTGAAATGAAACACAGCGCAGAGGAGATTATACTGATGATGGATCATCGATTATGGACATCAGGTTCTGGAAAATGACATAGTAAAATGTGGTGAAAATAGGCATAATAGAATTGTGTGTTAATTTACCGTGACTTCCTGCGTTGATCACAGGCAATGTTCTGTAGCCACTGTACTGGGATTTTCCTTCTATCGGTATCAATTCGTCAGAGAATTCGATTCACTGGTACTTCACCAGCATCCTTTGGAATGTTCATATGGCACAATGACCCACACTGTACACAACGTCAACAATCTTCTGCGTTACTACATCCAAGGGCACGTGGCATGGTTTTTTTTATAAATAGTGAAAAATTAATCATGTTATGCAAGGGCAAATTGAATTTTAGTTTAAGTAGTAAAGGTTGCAAGAATCCACAGTAAGTTTGAAAATGTCAGAAATTCATGTTCATTACCTTGGCCAGAATTCTAGCCCAGCAAAAGGGAAATCTGTCCCTGAATCCCCATGTAATCGCTTGCTCCATGTGTCCACGTGGAAACCTATGTGAAGAGATGTTCAGCCTGACAGAGACCTTGTGAGAATCCTCCACTGTCTGACGTAAAGATGAAACAGGAGCTATCTATTCCAGCATGGAGGGTAGCGAAGTGGACTTGAGACAGAAAATATTAATTGTTGTAGATTCACATTGTTTTCATTGTGATTGTTTAATAACCTGGGCCAGAAAAAAACTCAAGCAGAAAGGAGCAGTAGTAGGCCATTCTTAACACCGCTCCTGCCTCGCCACGCCATTCTGTACTATCATAGCTCACACAGCAGTTCTATGTCTTTTTCCAGCGTATCCATATCATCGTGTTGCCAAGTGGCTAACACATATTTATCGATCTCTACCATAAATAGACATCGAAGTTATTCATCGCTGAGACGAAAATGCTGCATTTCGAGACAAGTAGGTTTCTGCATGGATGTTAAAGGGTTTGCAGATGAGCAGCCGAGTCTGGTCTGAACACCTTTAAAACCATAAACTAAAACTCGACTCTGATGAGATTTGCATCCACAACTTTTGAATGGCAGTCTTAAGAAAGACGTAGAAATTCAACGCGCTTTCCATTACACCACAGAGTCGCGGCCTCACTCAGTTTTCAGCACTAAAGTTTGCCTGAGAACGATTTCGATCGGGACGCCCATCTCACGTCTGTCTGAACTCGTCACACTTTCCAGAATCTGGTCCTTATCCACGTGTGGTCTGAATCTTCAACTGTTCGGCTACATACTGCTGAAATATCCTCATAACACTTAGCATTACCACACGTTCAGATAAGAAATTCCAGACGAACAACATTCTATGGGTGAAAGCGTTCTTCCAAAATCTCCTCTCTCCCGCTTTTCTCCTGCTTTTCATCTATGTCACTGGTTATTATTCCTTCCCGAAAAGCCTTATTCCTGTCATACATATCTATCATCTTCATAATATGTGCATGTTAATCAGTTTCTCACTCAGCCTTCTCTGTGCTTAGTTACACAGCCCCAGCTTAACTCATCTACCTTCATAATGGGAATGGTCCAGCCCTTGGCATTATTTTCATCTCCTGTGAACTTCTCCTCCTGCAATCAGACGGTTCCTGCAGTCTTGTGATTACAATGGAAAAAGGAATGTTCTTTGAAGAAATGCCAAAATGTCTGAACAAAATCAGCAGCTCTTGTCCATCTATGACGAGAAAGGACAGTTAACGCTTCGAGTCCAAAGATGCGTGTTCGGAACTGATGGGATGTGTGGCTGGGTGAAAAATGTGGAAGAGGGCGGATAGGATCCAAAATGATTGATGTTGGGTCCTGAAATCTGCATGGTCTTTCAGGAGAAAATGAGTTGCCGATCTTCCAGCTTGCACTGTGCCTTGAAGATGAACTGCAGCAGACCAGAGACTGGTATGATGG
>NW_025214353.1:8125-15825 GCF_004010195.1 Chiloscyllium plagiosum | reverse complement strand
GTATCCAAATGGCTAGTTTTCCATGTATTTCATATGAACCAACCTTGTTAAACAGATGACCATGCACAATGTTGTTCAACACCTTACTGATGTCCATCTCGCCAATGTGCACCTCTCTACCTCAATTAATCTTTTTAGTCACTTCTTCAAAAAAATCTCAGTCAAGTCAGTGAGACACAACATTGCTTGCACAAAGCCATGTTGACTATCCCTAATCCGTCGTTACCTTTCAAAGTGTGTGAAAATCCTATGCCTCATAATCCCCTCCAACAACTTACCCACCACTGACGTTATACTCACTGCTTTTCCTTATTACCCTTCTTAAACTCCTTAATTTATGGCATCACGTTAGCCAACCTCCAGTCTTCCGGCACTTTACCTGTGGCTATGGATGATAGCACGAGGCCCAGCAATCACTTTCCTAGCTTCTCACAGAGATCTAGCGTACATCTAATAAAAGTCAGGACATTTTCCTTCCTTTGCATGTTTTGAGACCTCCTCTGTGATACAGACACTTTCCAAGATGTCATTAATTATTTCCCAAATTATGTAGCTTCCATATCCTCCTCCACAGTAAATACTGATACAAAATATTCATTCAGTACCTCCCCCATTTCCTGTGCTTCTGCATATGGGCAGCCTTGCTGATGTTGAAGGATGTCCTATTCTTTCCACAGTTACTGTTTTGTCCTTGACGTATTTGAAGAAGCCAAAGCTATCACATGTCCTCTTTTTTACGCTCGAAATTTCCCTCTTAAGTATACTATTGTTGCCTTCACACTCTTCTATTGATTCACTTTAAGTCAGGAATTAAGAGGCAAATGCTGACCATTCCAATTGTCAAAAAAATCCATCTGGTTCACTGATACCCTTTAAGGAAGCAAACTGCCATGCTTACCTGGTGCGGCCTACATGTGACTCCAGACCCACAGCAATGTATTTGACTGTTAACTGCTTTCTAGGCAATTAGGGATGGGTAATGGATGTTTGCCTAGCCAGGGACGCCCTCATCCCGTGAATGCATTACGATAAAACCCTCAATTCCTGCTGTCTATACCTGACATATTCTTCCCTCTTATCGGTGACCAGAACCTCAATTTCTCCAATCTTCCAGCTTTCCTTACACGTACCAGCCTTACCCTTCAACCTAAGAGGGACATACTGTCTCTTTACTCCTGACATCACATTTTTGAAGGCTTCTCACTTCACAACTGACCAATTTCTCTGCGAATATATATCCCAACCGACTTTGACATTTTCATTGAGTAGGACAGAGGGATTGTCTGCATGAGGCTGAGCTAAATGATGCTATATTATCAAACTCACCTCATTAACTACTCACCCCACCCCATGGTGTCCCTCTTATTCAATGCCAGCCCGATTCTCCCATTCATCAAGGCTGGATGTTCTCACCATCGCCCAGATGTCCCCGATACTCCACGACCCCTGGCATTGGTGCCATCTTTAAAAGGCCAATGGGCACATGGTTGTGCTCTCTCAAGTTGGAGCTGCCCTCCATTGTTTATCCTGAACATGGCAGATAAGTGGAAATTATACCACAGTTTGTCGACTGGGGCCCGCAGATCCTGGTGGATTGGCTAGTACAGAGAGGGAAATTCTCTCCGCAAAAGGGGGGCCACACCACCAGACCCAACAATCATGGTCTGAGCTCAGAGCAGTATCTGCGGTCGGAAGAAATGTCCAGCAATACAGGACAAGAATCAATGTCCTTCCCCACTCTGTCAGCATAAGATCACCGTATTTTCTCTACTCCCTCACAGTCACTGTATATCTGTTATAACACCTACCCCGGAACAAGACTTATGCCCCACCATTCTCACTGCTGCATGCAGCACCTTCCCTTTCTCTCTTTTTCCCCTCTACTATATCTCCTTCACTAATAGCACTGCATGGATACAACACTCTTGAACAACTCCCTTTGGACACGTCACCATCTCACCCACCCAACCCCCCCACCTTCACCAGCACTAAAAGTAGTGTCACCCATTCCCACCCTCCCTGAATCCTTTCCCGTCTCCTATTCCAGGAGAAATAGCTCGGAATAGGATAGAAAGTGCGAAGCCGGGTAGTGGAGTGGTCGATATCCATCTCCCCCCACCCCCTGTATTTGTGTGTCTGTATTTTTCTCTGTGTGTGTCTGTATTTTTCTCTGTGAGTGTCTGCGTGTGGTTGCAGGTCTGGCAGTCTCTGTGGTGCTTAAAATGACAGAATCTCTCTCTTATCTGGCCACCACACCCTACTGCAGTGATGGTGGCAGAGGGTGATAACCTTCGATTATTCAGTTTGAGTGGGAGAGAAGGCAGCAGCTCACAGCACCATCCAAATTGACACACACACCTTCCCGCCCGCTTCACCCCGCGTCCCACCACACACACACACACACACACACACACAATGCTGGTAGATGGAGAGTTGCAAATATACTTGGGGTTGTCAGAATGGAAATGCTCACCTCTGAGTGAACCATTTTGTCAGGAGATGACATGAATTGATTTCTGATTCTGTGGCTTGCAATGCTTAAAAATTACGTGGAAAAGTATTGAAAATTCCCCAAAAAGGCCTGGTAGTGTTGATAATGACGCAGGGACAATATCTCTTAGTATCAGACAAAACTGCTGTGTTTCCAAAGATATTATTTGAAAAAATCAAACGAACGTGTAATTTGAGAGATTCACAGCAAAGGATTTGCTATCTACTCAGAGCCAAAAACTGTGACACTGATGCAGTGGCGTGGGGAGGCCAGCAGAGGGTAGTATTGGATGAATTCAATCATAAAACTGAGTGGTTCGCACTCTCTCTATAAGGATTAGAGATGTTGGCCTTACAAACCTTCCGAACATTTCGTGGAAGAATAAAGGGAGTGATAGATAATTTTCGTCTCCATGGAGACGATGTTCATGAACTGGATAGATACAATTTACCTTATTGGAGTTTATATATACAGAAGTCATATTTAAAAAGCAGAGTTCATAGTGTAACTGTAAAATCGTTAGGTCACCCTCAGTAGGAGCATTGTGTGTAATCCTTTTCCTCATTCTCCACCAAAAACATGTAAAGAAGTTAGAAAGGGCACAGACGCTGTTCCCTGGATAGTAAGATATTAGAAAGCCAAGTGGCGTTGTTTACTGAGACATAAAAATATCAGAAAGGATGCAAAAGGTTTAATCGGGATGATAGAAAGAATGAATGAGTTTACTCACGAGATTTGGGAATACTGGAGCAGAAACACTCAAGTATTTATGTAAGCAAATGCGATTTTCACATAACGCGAGGTTTGAATGACTAAATCAGGGAAATTCCCTCTTTCGAGTGGAACAATAACTTTAGTTAGAGCTTCAAAACCATTAGTGAATGATTAAGAAAGGTTTGGATGAGAGTTTCTTCCACTCAATAGAGTTATTTAAATCGTGAATGACTTTCCAGAAATAAAGCGTAGAAGCTGATTTCATAGTGTTTTAAAAGGTACACGAGCAAACATACAAGGAGGGAATTTACCATTGAGAGAAAGTCAGTGTGGTTGCGGAACAATTTCGAATTTGGTTGAGTTCGGAAACAAAGACATTTCATGAACACGTACAACTGAATAAGATTGAATATAAAATGTTCATGGATTGGTAAGGTGTGACGTATTATTCAAGGTGAAACTCTGCAAATGGAGCTGATGTCTTAAAATAACTGCAGAGAGAAGTTATATCCTAATGAGTAGGAATTGAACCGTCACTTGGAGACGCAACACCTACTTTAAAGATTTGACCACATTCACATGATGTTATGTATATTTCATACATTCTTAACTCCACCCAAGAAATCCACCAAGAAGACTCTGTCCTTTTGTTAACCCTCTGTACTTCTCTGCACCACGCCATTGAAGATAAAATATGCTCAGACCAAAATTCAATTCAATACAATATTCAAACGGTCCTATGTGATTAATTTTTTTATTATTGCAACAACCTTTGTGAGTTTGCAATAAACGGTGTTACATGAAACCAGTTCAACATCTATTTTCCCGGAATTTAACGCAGTGCACATGGGAAACGCTATCCATCTGCTGAAAAATCACCTTCGGCTCTTTCTCCACACGTCTCTTCACGTTTTAAATACTTGCGGTATGTTTGTTGATCAAGGAGTCATTATCCAGAAAAGGTCGTTTCTCAATCCACAAACATGGGTATCTTCCCATAAACTTGGCTTTGCTCAATATCATCTTTTATCCGTACCCCTCAACACGACGACAAATTGAAGCTGCTCCATGTGATGGTCAAACGTAAAACTTCGGCACAGCATAGACCACTATACTGGAACAGAGGTACCGTGCACTGGTCACCTACAACACAAGAGCAACACATTAATGATTACCTCCACATTCCTGGTTTTACCTTAACGTTTGGGAAACCGAATGTCTCTGATTCCATGGCTAGTAACGGGGATTATAGGATCATCTTCACCAGTGGTTCTGACCCCGAGTGAGGAAAGTGGTGAGCTACTCATTGCAAAGATGGGTAGATTGTTGAAATATACAATTTCGACATTTGCCATCAAATTCCTAAGTGTAAACCCCCTCTGAATTCTTCCACGCAGTCCCCTGTTTGGGAAGTGTTCCTGTTGTGGGAAATGCACTTCCCCGTGTGTCAACTGCTGCTCCCAGCATGCGCTCTGGCACTGCACTCATTTTCTTTCTGACACTTGCTCACTGTGTTGCTGTGATCATACAGTGACTTGGTGTCGCACGGCGCAGGAAAATGATACAGATCAAGGTTTTGCATTGTTGAATTCAATTGTCAGTTTAGCCTTATTTAGGATTTTGAAATTGTCTGTTCTGTACACAGGTGCGTGTCAAACATATCTGAGTGGAAGAAAGGTGTTCCGAATAATGACATTGAGCACTATGCATTCTCCTCCAGTCTGGCAAACAATTCCTCACAGGCAATTTAATAGACAATAGACAATAGGTGCAGGAGTAGGCAATTCTGCCCTTCGAGCCAGCACCACCATTCATTATGATCATGGCTGATCATCCTCAATCAGTATCCTGTTCCTGCCTTATCCACATGCCCCTTTATTCCACTATCCTTAAGAGCTCTATCCAACTCTTTCTTGAATGAACACCTCCTGCTGTCTCGGGTTCTTCATTCCATTGACTTCAAAATTTCATAGAATTCAATAGACCTTGTTACATAGTCATTTCTTCATTTTTGTTCAGACCACTGTGAGCAGAGTGTCACAGTGGGAATGTGCTTGCCCCACAACCCAGAGGTCAGACCATAGTCTTGTAACCGTACTGTGCTATTTATCATTTCACCAAAACAAAGGAGAAATATCTGCTGCTCTACATAATTTATGCAATTCATTTATTCATAAAGTTATAGGCGTTCAGGCATGTGTGACGAGGTGGCCGAGCGGTTAAGGCGATGGACTGCTAATCCATTGTGTTCTGTACGCGTGGATTCGAGTCCCACTCTCGTCGGTGTTATCAGTGTTTTTCAATGTTGCTGTTTTTGGATGAGCACAGCTGTCTTACTGAAATTGGAACTGCAATATCAGTTTGTATGCATCGAATCTATTATAAAATCTCAAAGAATAATTTGGTCCTGTTGCCTAAACTGCATTGAAATGTAGATTGCATTGGGATATTGAAAAGGAACGCGACTTTCTTTTTCAAGTCAAGCTGCTGTGACCTTTTATCATATGAAAGAGATCCAGGAAAACCAAATAACAAGAGATGTGAGGGGCATGTTTATGCAGTGAGATTCTTAATGCGTGTTTTGTCAAATGAAATCTGGAGCAGGTTGAGTAGAAGTGATTCAACTTGGTGAGAAGAGCACAAAATAATGGAGATATTTCAAAAGGAGCAGGGCGTGGGTGTAGGGGCACCGAGAACTAGCTGTAAATGCACAGTAGAGAATTGCCGATGTGGGTGCTGTGCATGGGCACGGAAAGACTTACACATTGGTCTCGCCCTCGCCCTCGCCCCTTGCTCTCGCCATTGAGGAATGCTGGACATAAGGCCCAAACACAAGATGTGGGAAGCGAGCTCCCTCTCGTTATGCACACACTGGATGCATCACATTGAACCATGAACAACTGGAGAAGTCAGCATATTAACTTTAGGGACTGAACCTAAACTGTGCATCAATAACCTCAGATTCATGCAGCATAAACATGAAAAATGATTTAAAGTGTCTTTAAACGCATATCATTAACAGACGTTTCGTTATAATACCCGTGTGGTTGAAAGAATAAGGCACCACATTTCAGATGGATGACAACGTAACCAATTTTGTTTTGAAACTGAGATCTATTTGATCATTTTACACAGTGAACAAGTTTATTTTAAATAATGCAAACCACATTCCTTTACCTGGAATAAAAGTGTGATTTCATTACAAACATTGTCCTTGCTAAGTCGCAATTACTCAACATGAAAAATAGGATGTATTTTTTATTGAGAATACATCAATTAGCACCATTATCTAACTTCGGATTGACTGCAATATGCACATGCTAAATAAGATTTAAGAAAGAATGACTTAATTGATTTATGAAGAATCTGAAATAATGATTCGGTGGTGACTAAAATTAATATTAGGTTCTATTGACCGCTTCTATTGACATGGAGCAGGGAGCATTGGGACATCAAATTGGGAGCTCCAACTTCAAGTAGAGCAGCTTCTATTGAATGAGCAGCAAAGAGCATTGAAACGTCAGATTGGGAGCTCCAACCGCACTTGGAGCAGCTGGTATTTACATGGAAGAGGAGGGAGGATTGGGACATTAGGTTGGGGGAAAGGATATTCAACTATTTTAATCTGAAGTAAAATATGATTCAACGACTCTGATGTGAATTGATTTATGAAGAATCTTTCCCGGGGAAATAATTGATTCTTTAGATATTAAAGACAAGTCCTGCAAATATTCAACTCAGGAAAACGCATTGTACAGAGAGAAATGGGAGTGATGTTTCATGTCTTTGTCTTTTCTTTTCTGGCCGACTCTGCATTGGTTTACATCACCGGAAGGACGTTTTCAGTAATTTCATGTTGTTCAATTTCCCACAAATACGGACAGATCATTAACGTAATCTAAAACTGAAATTTAACGGGAATATGCGATGTTATGATTAGGCTGGAGTATACCTCAAATTATTTTGAAAACGCAGCAAAGTAAGTTGCAATTTCTTTGATCAGCAGTGACCTCATTGATTGGCTGATCAGATTGTGAATGGTCGTTTTTTGAGGACAATTTGAAGTGAATCAATGATGGTGATTATCTTTGTTCTTTGTTCACCTTGTGACTGTTACTGTTATTGCTCATGTCCTTGTTAACACCGCAGCTCTGTAGCGTGTAAAATCTCAGCTGTGCATCTGGCCAGGGGTACAAACATTCGTATAGCTGGCTACGGATCAGGCGGTTGTAAGTGCGACTTTTACTTGGCGCAAGCGCATTGTGGAGATTCATCACACATACAAACTAATCATTTTTGTTCCGCTGAGGTGGATAATATGTGAAATTTTCATCTCCACGAACGAAAATTCTTTCACTGTCTTCGATGAGTTAAACATTACCAAGAACAATCAGAGTAAAAATCACACAGCACCAGATTGTATCGAACAGGCGGATTTGGAAGCACCAGTGTTCCATGCACTGCTTCTTCATCAGGTATTTGTCAACTGTTGGAA
>NW_025214353.1:5201-7129 GCF_004010195.1 Chiloscyllium plagiosum | reverse complement strand
TTTTGAAACTCTTTGGGAAGTGGAATCAGAGGAGAATGAAGGATTAACTGTCCGACTGTGCAGAGAGAGGGAAGAAATTTTCCCTTATTTGAAGAGCTGCGGTATTGACTGATCTAAGGCATGAAACAGATTCCTGGTAGACCTGCGCTGTCTGCATCAGGAACAAGAAGTCCTGATTTCCTGAACGGTAATGAAACCCAGGCCACTCAGTTAAAGCGCTGAATACTAACCACTAGAACACCAGGGATGAGGGCAGAAGCAGTTGCACCGTTTCTTCAGAACACATTTTTTGGAATTATGTCACTGCAGATATGTTTCCCTTCAAAAATGATTGAATTATCTAGTGTTTACAGCACAGAAATGGGTCCCTTGATCTCATTACCAGCACTTGGTCTGTAAACTTGTAAGCTCTGACGTTTCACGTGTTCATCTGAATGTTAATTTCTCTGAAACGTTTTAATCTCGTAAGACACAACAAATGGGAGTAAAGTTTGAGATGGGAAAAATGCATTCACATTCAGTCGGGTAACTGAACCCCAGTTTTACCCACAGACTGAAGCACGCAGGCACATTTCCCCAAGAGTGACACAATCCTCGAGAGAAAACAAGCAGAAAGTAAGATTTCACGGACTTGGCTGATATTGTCCCATTTTAGACTTCAACACCAGTGTCTGGTTACAGCGAAGAAAGGAAGCATTCAACCCCACCCGTCCCAGTGATCCTTGTGCATTGTTTCCCCTTCAATCTGTAGTTTCTACTGCCTCACCTCGTTCTTGCTGTCAAACGTGATCATTGCTCACTCCCGCTATTTCCTGTCCTGCCGAACGGTTTTCCTCAAGTTCTTGGAATGAAAAACAAGAATGGCCTATTTCAAGCACTTTTCTAGTTTACAAGGCCAGTGTTATCACCACTGAGCAAGCACATTGTCAGCTCAGAGAGAAGGTCTCATACATTAGAAACTGAAATGCAAAGATAATTGGCTAGCCTCAGTATTGTAAACCAACCAACACGAACGGAATAGAGCCGAGGGGATCATGCACAGAAGGATGAGAGTATAGAATGACGAATCTCATGGTGTCCAGGGTGGTGTTAACAGAAATCTTCCCTGGTAGTATAGTGATGAGGATTCAATGCTTTCACTGTCATGACTTGTTAAAGGTTAACGTTTACAGTAATCAATATGAAATACTGCCTGATATTTTGAAGGAGAATGATGTTGTGCAGAAGACAGAATCGTTTCCCTGCATGACCTAATAAGAGAGCTCAGAAGTGCCAGGAGGAGACATGAGAGCCAGGAGGAGACATGAGAAGTTGTTGGCGGATAGGATCAGGGTTAACCCTAAGACTTTCCATAGGTATGTCAGGAATAAAAGAATGAAGAGAGTTAAATTAGGACCAATCAAGAATAGTAGTGGGAAGTTGTGTGTGGTGTCAGAGGAAACATAGGGAAAAACTAAATAAATATTTTTCGACAGTGTTGACTACAGAAAATGAAAATGTTGGCGAGGAAGATACAGAGATACTTGCATCTAGACTAGAAGAGATTGAGATTCACAAGGACCATGTATTAGAAATACTGCAGAGTGTGAAAATAGACACGTCCGCTGGGCCGGATTGGTCTATCCTAGGATCCTCTGGGAAGCAAGGGAAGAGATTGCCGAGCCTGTGGCATTGATCTAGAAATCATCATTGTCTACAGGGATAGTGCCTGAGGACTGGAGGATAGCAAATGTGGTTCCCTTGTTCAAGAAGGATAGTAGAGACAACCCTGGTAATTACAGACCAGTGAGTCTCACTTCAGTTGTTGGTAAAGCGTTGGAAAAGATTATAAGAGATAGAATTTATAATCATCTAGAAAATAATAATCTGATCAGGGACAGTCAGCACGGTTTTGTAAAGGGTAGGTCGTGCCTAACGAATCTTATTGA
>NW_025214353.1:0-3026 GCF_004010195.1 Chiloscyllium plagiosum | reverse complement strand
GGATCACTTCTTTCTTATGTAAATCGAAAAACTTTCTTTTAACAGTTACATTCTCAGGTGAACTTTATCAATTAGTGTCATCACAGATAAATTGTTGACAGTGTTAGTCGCTGTGTGCTGCGTCCGTGACATAATGTTTAGACTGACGCTAATCTAAAAAAAAAACAACATGCTGCAGGCAAGGATGCTTTAAGGCATGGTCATTGGTGAAGCCGAGCAGAGGCTACAACAACGGTATGGGCACTGCACATCAATCAACAGACCGGTGTGCCCCTTCCCAGTTGGAGAGCACTTCAGTGGTCCAGGACATTCGGCCTCGGTGACAATCCTCCAAGGCGGGCTTCGGAACAGGCAGCAGCTAAAAGTGCCCACACAGAGGCTGATAGCTAAATTCGGTACCCACGGGAATGGCCTCAGCCAGCTCCTTGGGTTTATGTCACAGTACAGGTGATCCCATTGCCCTATCTACAAACAGAGACCCTCCTACACACACACACACACACACACAAACGCGCGCGCGCGCGTGCACACACACACACACGCACACACACACACATATGCGTTTGTGGGGTGAATTTGTACTTGCAGAGTTACAGTGCACTTTGCTCAAAAACTGGATGAATCCATGTAAGTCTCTGGTAACTCATTTTTATAAACTAGAATCAGTCTCAACATTATGGAACAGACAGCAGCACACGGGGGCAGACACCAGTTGTTAAATTTCACCTGAGAATGAAACATTAAAATAAAACGTTTTGCACTTTACATATGAAAGAAGTGAAGCTAACATGGTCATTCTAACAGATCGGAGACTTAGCAAACAATCAAGGTATTTTTCAATGTATAATTTGAGTTACATTACACTGTAACTTGTGCTATAAATTCTGTGTCTTACAACTGTGTACTCCATAATCACCTGATGAATGAGCAGCAGTCTGAAAGCTAGTACATCCAATTAAGCCTGTTGGAGTGTAACCTGGTGATGTGTGATTTTCAAATTTGCATATCCAAGTCCAAAACCGGCATGTCCAACTCATTCGATACGAGGCGCTCTGGTCACAGAACCAAACTTTCTGCATCCAACTTATTAAATCCTTGAAAAAAAACTATATGTTTCAATAAGGATCATTTTTGTAGTACTGAGTCTGAGCAGGCAAAGGCAACTGATTTCAGCGTTTCTTCCCATTTGATTTCATCTCCGATATAAAATTCTCACTGACTCTGACAGAACTGCTACCTTTTCTGTTTTGTAATGTCAGGAACTCATGTTTAATTTAATATTTTCGTAATGAGCAACAAATATTTTTCCTGACTGGAAATCAACATTGGGAAATAGCAGCGAGAGAGCTGAATTTCAGCACTTGCGCACCAAGGAAGACATATGCAATTTTTGCAACATTTCTTGATGACTTTGATTTTGCCTTTATGGTTCAGTTGAAAAATGACAGTTTTTGAGTTTTTCAAAGCGTGGCGAGAGGCCCTTCAGCCTATTGCATCATTATCAGTCATTAAACATCTGGCTTGTAAACACAGTTTCTAGCACGTGACTTATCGCCTGGTGTGTTCTAACATTTCAAGTCTTTAGTTAAATTGTTATTCAATTTCTTAAGGGCTTAAAGTGGAACAAAAACATCTCTGTGAACTAATAGTTCTGAAAGACAAACTCTTTCTCAGAGCAGTTTGTCAGTTTTCCTCATGATGCTGCGGAAAATGTTTCTGTGCTCCCATCTGAATTGGTTTACCCTGTTTCTTCTTCAGTTTCCTTCTTTCTATTAAATGGTTACAGACACAAGGTGCGGGTTGCAGAAGTCACGTGTTTGCACTTTCACTGACACTCTGTCTCGCCGGGAGCTGCAGTCCTTCCCCACGCTGATTCAGACAGCTCTGTCCTTCCTGAGACATGTCCCATGGAGAATGGAAGGACAGGCATTAATAACCCGCACTTGGAAACGGAGCGACAGTTCTAAAGCATTTACAGTGCCCCAGCGAGGAATTGAGCTCCTATCTCCCGCATAACTTACGGCGAGACTAACCACGAGACTACCGAGGACAACAGTTTCAAAGGAGACACTTCAGCCCGTTGTGGTTGCATTTGTCAAAAACAACTGCTTAAAAACCCGAATCGTTTAGCCCATAGCCTTATAGGTATTGGGAGAACATACTCACATCTGAATATTTCTTCAAGTTATAAGGGTTGCTGCCTCTCTGACCTTTACAGACAGTGTGTTCCAAATTCGAACACCCGCCGGCCTACACCGCTTTTCTATACATCTACTTAAACCTTTCTGTCTCTCTCATTAAATTTCTGGCCCTCTGTGATCGTTCTTTCCATCGATGGGAAACGCTTTTTTCAGTGTACCTTATCCAAACCCCTCACAAACTTCTCTGCACGGGGACAAACAACCCCAGTTTGTCCTGTCTCCCTTCATGACTGAAACTCTTCAGCCGAGACACTATCCGAGTGAATCTCTCCTGCAACTTTCCCAGTGCGATCACAGCAATGAGCCGAATGAACATTTTTCCATTCTGTAACAGCATCAGTGGTGGCTCTGCAGCATTTATTGCCTTCCGGTCTGGAGTCACGTGGACGCCAGACCAGATAAGGACGGTAGTTTCCTTCCCTCAAGGACGTCAGTGCAACAGATGGGTTTTTCAGACAACGGATTCTTAATTCTAGGCATTTATTGCATTCATATACTACCTTCGTCGTGGTGTGGTGGGAATAGAACCCGTCTCCCAAGAACATTACCTGGCTTTGCTGTGTCAACAGTCCAGCCATAATAAGACTGGGCTATCCCAGAAAGCCCTCATGGGGGATCTTTTCCAATAGAGTCTCCTTTCCCCAGTTATTCCCTATGCCCTTTTATTGAGCCTCACGCTCCAATAATCTCTGGTCCACGTCAGTAAAAACTGCTAAAAGAGAATTGATCTCACAGCCACGATATCCAAACAGATCGAATGATTTAAAGGTGCCAATGAAGAGATTGGGGCATGGTCACCCAGCAACAGTGAGTGCAATGGCATAG
>NW_025214352.1:41336-42179 GCF_004010195.1 Chiloscyllium plagiosum | reverse complement strand
TCCCGATCTCGGTTTGGAAAGTTAAAATCCATGAGCATTACAATCCAATTATTCTTACAGATATGTGAGACCTCCCGACATGTTTACTGCTTCATTTCCCGCTGACTATTGGGGGTCTGTAGTACAATTATATCAAACTGATGATACATTCTTGTTGAAGTGATGTTTTCACTGATTAAAACCTCCACCCCACATCATCGCTTTCCTCTCTGTCTATCCTTCCTGTAGCCTCTGTTCCCGGGAACATTGAGCTTCTAGTCCTGTCCCTACCTCACCTGTGTTTCTCTAATTCCCGTGATATCCCGCTCCCATGTTCCCAAATATGTCATGAGTTCATCTGCCTTACCTGTCAGGCATTTTGCATCGAAATAAATGCATCTCAATTCATCAGTTTTCCCTCAGTGTCTGCTGTGCTCTTGCCTACCTTGTCTGTTCAAATTTCCCTCTTGAAGTTCTGTCCCAGGGTCAAAGATCAGACTGTAGCCTGAGACCATCCGCCTCACGGTGGACAACATTATTACCTTTCATGTCATCTGCAAACCTTCTAATGATACTTTCTATTTTCACATCCAAGTCATTAACGTGCATAATAACAAGCAGTGATTCCTGCACAGATCTCTGTGTTACACTCGCTGGTGAAATAATTTCCAAAACAAAAATATTCCCCCACCAAATCTTCTTTCTCCATCAAATTCTTGATTACGATCACGAATCGATCTCTGGCTTTCCAAGTGTTGATTCATCCTGTCCCTCAGAATTATTTCCAATCATTTTCCTCTTACTGATGTCCTACTATCTGCTTTATAATTATCTGTCTTTCCCTTGCTGACCTACTTGAACAAA
>NW_025214352.1:25796-28991 GCF_004010195.1 Chiloscyllium plagiosum | reverse complement strand
AGGAGATTTTCTAGGATGCTGCCTGAACTGGAGAACAGGTCTTTTGAAGAAAGGTTGAGGGAGCTTGGGCTTTTCTCATTGAAAATAAAAAAGGATGAGAATTGACTTAATAGAGGTGTACCTGAGATGAAGCGACACATAGATAAAGTGGATAGCCAAAGACGTTTCATATTGTGAAAATGGTTAAAACCACGGGACATAATTTGAAGGTGATTGAAGGAAGGTTCAGGGAAGATGTCAAAAATAGGTTATTTTCAGAGAGTGGTGGGTGTATGGAATGCTCTGCCAGCTGTGGTAGTCGATTCGGCTACATTAGTGACATATAAATAACTGTTGGATAGTCACATGGATGATAGCAAAATGTACGGTATGTAAGTTGGAACTTAGAGTAGGATAAAAAGTCTGCACAAAATCGAGGGTTGAAGAGGCTGAACTGTACTTTACTGTTATATGTTCTAAATAGGGAGGGTTACAATGGTAGGAAGAGGTTTCGGGAAGCTGGAGAGGATGGGATATGAAGGAAGAGTCACAATAGGAAGTGTTGCTATGAATGTCAAAGGTAACAGAAACAGCAATGATCTGATCTGGAGCAGAATACCCTGATTGGGAGGGTAGTGGGGACTGGAGGTGATTTCACAGGGAGGGAGGACCATAGAGCCACAGGGGGTCACAGAAATGTGGAAAGTTGCAGGACTTACAGGAGTTCATGCAAATAGCAAGGTTGGGAGGGCTGGGTCAGTTTACAGTAATAAGAATATTGGTCGGATGGATTTTTTGAACAGGTAGGTATGTTTTAGGTGAATGGAGCAGATTACAGAGAAACAATAGGTTGTATCGAGTGGAAGAGCAAACAACTATATGGAGGGTAGTGGTGAATGAAGATGTCCATTGATATAAGAAGGCTTAGGTTCTGCAGATTATTGAAATATGAAGGGTGTGGAGTCTGACAGATTTGCTCCGGCATGAGAGCAGCAAATTTGGTTGGTGTCAGTTTCACAGATAATGAAGCTTCGCTAACCTCCTACTTTGTTGTCAAAGTGGGAAGGGTTGTAGGAAAGGCTGACGTTTACACAGAAAGTGGTGTAAGGGCTGATTATGGAAATGAGAAGATAGATGGAGAGACTGGAGGAGTTTACATTGACAGGGTGGGTGCCAGTGACGGAAGGACATTACACAGACAATGGGGCTTCAATGAACTGAATCGAGAGAGTCACAGGCATTGGAGTGAGTTCTATAGATCAGAGAGAATTGTCGGGTTTCCACAGATTGATCATTTCGTGAGATCTGGAAGAAGTTACGTATGCATGGATAACTTTCATCCAAAGCATGTCCTCTTCATTTTCGGAACCACAGCCTCAATATCCCTAGTAAGCCAGGGATCCTTATGCCTGACAGCATTTTCCTTCAGAACTGAAAATGTGTTGCTGGAAAAGCGCAGCACGGCAGGCAGCATCCAAGAACAGGAGGATCGACGTTTCAGGCATGAGCCCTTCTTCAGGAAGAAGATTCCTGAAGAAGGGCTTATGCCTGAAACGTCGATTCTCCTGTTCCTTGGATGCTGCCTGACATGCTGCGCTTTTCCAGCAACACATTTTCAGCTTTGATCTCCAGCATCTGCAGTTCTCATTTTCTCCTCGAGCATTTCCCGTCACGCGAACAGGGACATACTGACTTTGGATTCTTGATATCACACTTTTAAAAGCCTCCCATGTGCTAGTCATTCTTGTTCCTTCAAATAAACTCACCCAATCGAAATCTGCAGTTTCTGCTTAATGGTCCTAAAACTGGTCCTGTTCCAGTTTAGCACGTTAACCTGTGGACCTGTCTGAACATTTTCCGTAAATATGTTAACTCTAAAAGAGTTGTGGTCACTTGACCCAAAGTGCTCTCTGACTGAAGCTTCAGTCACTTGCCAGACTCTTTTCAGAATATAGAACATAGAAAGGTACAGCTCAGAAGAGGTCCTTTGGCCCACGATGTTGTGCCAAGGTTTAATCCTAATCTAAAATATGGTAAAGTGAGCTATGCACTCCTCAACTCACTACTATCCATGGTCATGTCTAGCAGTTGCTTAAATGTCCCCTCTGCTTCAACAACCACAGCTGGCAACGCATTCCATGCATTCACAACTCTCTGCGTAAAGAACTTACTTCTGACGTCTCTTTTATACCTTCCTCCTGATATCCTCAAACTATGACTCCTCGCACCAGTCAATCCTGTCCTTGGGAAAAGTCTTCGGCTATTGACTCTACCTATTCCACTTAGTATTTTGTACTCCTCGATCAGGTCTCCTCTCTTCCTCCTTCTCTCCAGAGAGAAAGGTCTGAACTTATTCAACCTTTCTTCATAAGGCAAGCCCTCCATTCCAGGCAGCACGCTGGTAAATCTTCATTGCACCCTCTCCAAAGACTCTGCATCTTTCCTACAGTAGGGCGACCAGAACTGGACACAATATTCCAAGTGTGGTCTCACTGGGGACTTTTAAAGCTGCACAAAAACCTCGCAGCTCTTAAACTCAATCCCACTGTCAATGAAAGACAAAACACCACATGTTTTCTTAAAGTCCCTATCAACTTGTGTGGAAACTTTGAGGGATCTATGTACTTACACATCCATCTGTTCCTCCACACTGCTAAGAATCCTGTCTTTAATCCAAATTCAGCATTCGAATTCGACCTTCCAAATTGCATCACTTCGCATTTATCCAGGTTGATCTCCATCTGCCATTTCTCAACCCAGATCTCCATCCTGTCTATGTTGTGATGCAGCATGCGGTAGCCCTCTACATTGTCGACGACACCTCCAACCTTTGTGCCATCTGCTAATTTAGTAACGAACCTCTCAACCTTCTCATACAAGTCATTTATAAAAACTACAAAGAGCAGAGGCCAACGAACACAGCCCTGCGAGACCCCACTCAACACTGATCCCCAGACAGAATTCTTTCCATCTGCAACCACCCTCTGCCTTCTGTCAGCCAGCCAATACTGATTCCAAACAGCCAAATCCCCCTGTATTCCTACTTCCTGACTTTGTTAATGACCCTACCATGAGGAACCTTATCCAATGCCTTGCTGAAGTCCATATTCACCACATCTACTGCTCGACTGTCGTCGAACTGTCTTGTCACCTCCTCAAAGATTTGCGAGGTAAGACCTGCCCCTCACAAAGCCATGCTGACTGTCTTTAATCACA
>NW_025214352.1:16229-23533 GCF_004010195.1 Chiloscyllium plagiosum | reverse complement strand
TTTGTTCAAGTAGGTCAGCAAGGGAAAGACAGATAATTATAAAGCAGATAGTAGGACATCAGTAAGAGGAAAATGATTGGAAACAATTCTGAGGGACAGGATGAATCAACACTTGGAAAGCCAGAGATCGATTCGTGATCGTAATCAAGAATTTGATGGAGAAAGAAGATTTGGTGGGGGAATATTTTTGTTTTGGAAATTATTTCACCAGCGAGTGTAACACAGAGATCTGTGCAGGAATCACTGCTTGTTATTATGCACGTTAATGACTTGGATGTGAAAATAGAAAGTATCATTAGAAGGTTTGCAGATGACATGAAAGGTAAGAATGTTATCCACTGTGAAGCGGATGGTCTCAGGCTACAGTCTGATCTTTGACGCTGGGACAGAACTTCAAGAGGGAAATTTGAACAGACAAGGTAGGCAAGAGCACAGCAGACACTGAGGGAAAACTGATGAATTGAGATGCATTTATTTCGATGCAAAATGCCTGACAGGTAAGGCAGATGAACTCATGACATATTTGGGAACATGGGAGCGGGATATCACGGGAATTACAGAAACACAGGTGAGGTAGGGACAGGACTAGAAACTCAATGTTCCCGGGAACAGAGGCTACAGGAAGGACAGAGAGAGAGGAAGGCGATGATGTGGGGTGAAGGTTTTAATCAGTGAAAACATCACTTCAACAAGAATGTAACATCAGTTTGATATGATTGTACTACAGGCAACCCATAGTCAGCGGGAAATGAAGCAGTAAACATGTCGGAAGGTCTCACATATCTGTAAGAATAGTTGGGTTGTAATGCTCATGGATTTTAACTTTCCAAACCGAGATCGGGACTGCCATAGTGTTCAGAACATGGACGGAAGCAAATTATTTTGTATTTTCAAGAAAACTGTCTCCGTCAAACTGTGAATGAATCCACTGGAGAAAGCGGTAAAACCTGACCACCCCTTGGGAAACAAGGTAGGCAAAGGAACTGGGATGTTAGTGGGGGAGCACTTTTTCAAAGTGACCACAATTGCTTTAGTTTGAAAACAATTATGAAAAAAGAACAGGTCTTGTCCACACGTTAACGATCAAAATTGCCCTTGTCCAATCCAGAAGGTATTAGTCAGTGCATTTAAAAATTTGATTTCTGGAGGCTATTTGCAGATAAAAGGAATCTGGAAAGTGGGAAGCTTTCAAAAGATAGGTATAACGAGAGTTCAGGGCAAGCATATTCGTGTTCGTGTGAAGGCTAATACTGACACAAGTAGGATTCAGTGGACAAGTGGAGATATTGAGGCTCTGGTAAAGAAAAAGGGGACACAGGTCACATGTAGCCAGTGGGATTAAATTAATCCTTTGAACAACATTGTGCGTGTACGAATGCACTTAAAAAGGAGATCAGGAAGATTCAAGCGGGAGCTGAGTAAGAGTTGGCAGAGAAGGTTCAGGAAAATCCAAAGATATTTTACCTCAATATTAACAACTAAAGATTAACTAGGGACAAAATATGGCGCCTTAAAGATCGATGAACGAAAGTTTCACGTCTGTACTGACTGTGGAGAAATAATTGAGAAATCAGGGAAGTAAATAGTGATGTCTTCAGAAGAGTCCACATTAACGGAGGTTTTAAAATGCATAAGAAAATAGCCAAGTCTCTGGCAATTAATCAAGTATATCCCAGGACATTGTCAGAAGCTCGGGAAGATATTGCAGGGCCCTAAAAGAGATATTTATGTCATTGACATCCACAGGTGATGAGCTGGAAACTTGGAGGGTGGCTAATGATGTTCCAATATTTACGAAAGACTGCGAGGGAAAGGCAAGGATCTAAAGACCAATTAGCTTGATGTCAGTGGGGCGTTGTTTGAAGTGACTCTGTGGGACAGGTGTAACATGCATGTGGAAAGGCCAGGATTGATGAGGGTTAGTCGGCACAGCTTTGTCCATACAAAATAGTGACTCTCAAACTTAACAGAGTTTGTTCAAGAGGCAACCAAGAAGATAGATGAAAGTTGAGCAGTAGATGTCGTCTATGCTGATTTCAGCTAGGCCTTTGACAGGGTTGATATGTTACAGTAGTAAGTCAGGTTCGATCACATGGGATCAGCGAGAGCTAACCAAGCGGCCCAAATTTGTCTTGACAGGAGGGGCAGAGGGTGGTGTGAGACGGTTGTTCTTCAGATTGGAGACCTGTGACCAGCGGTGGATCCACTTTGCACATCATTTACTTGCACAATTTGTTTCAGAATATAGGAGCCATTGTTAATG
Organism: Chiloscyllium plagiosum; assembly: GCF_004010195.1. Taxonomy (NCBI): domain Eukaryota; kingdom Metazoa; phylum Chordata; class Chondrichthyes; order Orectolobiformes; family Hemiscylliidae; genus Chiloscyllium; species Chiloscyllium plagiosum. The sequence continues at coordinate 21,270 of NW_025214352.1, read as the reverse complement.
CGTTTGTGGATACGAAAATAAGTGTCATAGTGTGCAGTGAATACAATAGTCTAAGTGGAACTTAATCAACTGGATCATCGAGTAAAGGAGTGAAAGATGAAGTTTAATTTAGATTAGATTAGATTACCTACAGTGTGGAAACAGGCCCTTCGGCCCAACAAGTCCACACCGACCCGCCGAAGCGGAAGCCACCCATACCCCTACACTTACCGCTTCACCTAACACTACGGGCAATTTAGCATGGCCAATTCATCTGGCCTGCACATCTTTGGACATTTAGGTGATGGATATAGTTAAGATAAACCAGGGAGGATTAACACAGTTAATGGTTTGGCCCTGGCAGTATTGTCGAATAGAGAGAGACCAAGCGGTGCAGTTAAACTTTTTATTGAAAGTAGCATCACAGGTGGGCAGGGCGGGGAAAGCAGCGATTTGCACATATGTCTTCATTGGTTAGAACGGAGAGTATAATAGTCTATATGTCATGTTACGGCTGTACAAGACATTGTTGGGTCTACAGTTGGAGTACTGCGTAGAATTCTGATCATCCTGCTTTCGGAAACATTTTCTGAAATTGCATTTGCAGCAAATTTTGACAACGGGAATGTCACTGATACTGGCGGGTTTGACTTACAAGGGCAGGCTGAATAACCCGCAATGTTAAATGCAGGGATTTAACTGTGATCGATGAAACTAATATCTCTGCAATGGGCCTTGCAAGTTCTTTCCTCAATTCTCACAGATCTCTAGGATACACCTGGTCAGGTCCAGAGGATTTATCTGGCTTCCTGTGCCTTATGACTGTCAGCACCTCCTGCACTACCTTGTGAACTCTTTCCAACACATCATTGTTTATTTCCCCAAGATTCTGTGCTTCTGTGTCATTCTTCACAATAAATACCGGAGCAAGACATTTGATTAGGATCTCGCCCAAATCCAATGGTTCCACACAGACGTGATCTTGAACTGGCCCAATTCTCACCCGCATTACTTTTTACCCCTTTGGAATCTTGTCAAAAAAACTTGTCAAATTCCAATAAACCATATCACTCTCCCCCATCCTTATCTAATATGCCATTAATAGCTACTGCAAAATATAATATCTAACATTTTCATCAAAAATAAGTTTCCCTTGTATAAGTGCACATGTCTCCCATTATTTCTTAGCGTCCAGTTAGTGCTTGTCATATCCTTTACCATACATTCCAGCACCTTCCCGTTCTGTTCTGTTTCAGACTGATTGCAGAGAAGGTTTTGGGAATCCTTGTGTTTCAAAGTTTAAAAAATGATCACATTTTCAGCATTTAATGAAGAAAGCAAGACAGATGTTCGCGTTTATTTCAAAGGGAATAGAGTCTAAGTTATATGGAGTCTTACTAAAACTATGTAAGGTACAAGTCAGATCTCACTGAGTATGTCATATACAATATGAGTGCCCAGAAGGAATGGTATTCTTGTGTTGCAGGGAGCACAAAGAAGGTTTACAAGGCTGTTCTTGGGGCTGGGTGGATTTTCTAATGGGACGAGATGAACAAGATAAAGATTGAGAATGAGAGTGAAATTTTATGAAACATCCCGGATTCGGAATTGGCGGGAATGGCGGAGGATAAGATGCATCTGAACATTAGGGCGGAAGGTGAGGACCAAGGAGTTGGACATGGAGGCATTGTGTTCAATGCCAAGGTACGTGCAGTGGAGGAAATGTACTGGATGGCATTGTTCACCACGTTGGAGGGCAAATCGCAGTTCTTGAAATCGGATGACATTTGGGATGTCCTGGATTGTGATTACTCCTCTTGGGAGCAGTTACATTGGAGCAATTGGGAGTAATGAAGTGCATTTTTGCCAGGAGGGGAGTTGGGATGAGATGTACTCCAGACAGCAGTGGGAGTCACTGAGTTTGAAATAGATGTCCGTGTTGAGTTGGTCACTGAAGATAGAGAGGTCCTGGAAGGGTAGGGAAGTATCTGAGATGGACCAGGTGAACCTGAGATCAGGATGGAAGGTGTTGCTAAAGTTGATGACTCACTCTACCTCCTCGTGGACGCATGAAGTAGCGCCGATGCAGCCATTAATGCAGCGGGCGAAAAGGGAGAGAGAGTTTTTCGTGTAACTGTGGAAGATGGACTGCTCCATGTATCGTCTGGACCAACCTACATGCCTCAGTAATGTTCAAGTCAACTACATTCATTGTCTTACCCTCAATTACCATCTTTGCCACTTTCTTTGCTTTCCCTTGTGCGAAAATCTTTAACCAGCAAGTGATCAGTCATTCAAGATGGAGATGATGAAGAATTTCTTTCCTTAAATGGGAGTGAATTTGTGACATTCCTCACTACAGAGTGGTGGCAAGGTTGGGTCGGTCACTATATTTAGAGCAGATGAGGTCTGATTTTAATTAATCAGGGAATCAAGGGTTACTTGTGAAAGACAAATAAGTAGAAGTGGAGAGTATTAGATAAACCATGGTCCCATTGAAGGGTGGTGCATACTGGATAGGCCAAATGGCCGAATTCTACTCCCAAGTATCATGATTGTAACTCAATCAGTTCCAAATTTAAAAGAAATCCATAATATTATGGTTTTCTGCTCACAAAGCTCACATAAAATGAAATTTACAGATATTTCACTTTGCACAACATTTGATCGAGAAGAGACGATTCTCTTGATAGTTCCTTGACACGCTACTAGAGTAATCCATCTTGTATCCAATCCAGGGTTCCATTCAGTACAGCCCTGATACTCAGTAGTTATCCAGTTGGGATGGAGATCACTATCACGAACAATTACTGTGATGCAATTGCTGTAAGTACATTCAATTTCCTGACTGATACCATCTTTGTATTACCATCACTTTTTGTTGCCTATAAAGGAATTCCTACTCACGGTTGCTGCTGCTTGCAATTTCTCAGTTTTACCGAAAACGAGACTAAATTTTAGTTAGTTTCATAAATGTCATTTTTTGTGAAATGCCCAATTTAAGTTGGTTGTCTCACCAATTCACAAACTGCATCCTTTCTTCACAAATCACTTGTTTGCCTTTTTCCCGAACGTGCCTAAATCCGGACAACTCTTCAAAGTTCACTTCCCAGCCATGGGCATTCTGCAGTGGGAGAAAGGGTTCTAGCATTGGAGGAAGTTACACAGATAGAGGGGACTGAATTAGATTCCAGCCATATATGTGGGTGTATGGCTGCAAACAAGTAGAGACTACATTGAACAGGGTATGGCGAAATTCAGGGGATTCAAGGTTGTGGAACATTTAATGCTTGTTGTGGCGTATCCGAAGTATTAAAGTGGTGGGGAAAATTTTATCGACCGGAGAATATTATACCAAAAGGGAGCATAGTCTGGACTGTAGAATGTTACGGGAATAGGGAAGATGATATGGACTGAATAATTCTACAATGATATGCATGGTGGTATGGAGTGTAGAGTATTAAATGGACAGGGAGTTTGGTATGGACTGGAGAATGTTAGATAGAGAAATTATTACATGCACTGAGAGATATTTCAGAGAGTGTGAGTGTTGTGGATGCTGGAAGATATGACAGGGATGGGGAGGCTAGTTGTGGCTGGAGCAGCTGAGAGAAACAGAGAGCTTTGTGAGAGATTTGACTCTCTTAGGACATTACGATCGGCGATAATGAGCTGAGCTATTTACAGACAAAAGGAGGATATAATGGCCTCAAATTTGTCACACCGATGGGAAGGTACATAAGAACTGAAGAAACTTTCGCAGTTGTCAGGTTTTGAAGAGCTTAAACAGATTGGGAGCGTTTTTGGACTGCAGGAAATTATACAGATAGGGATGGATTTAGCGTCTGAAGAATGTTAAGGAATAGGGAGATTTGCAATGGTGAGAGAAGGTTTCAGCAAGATTGAGGTTATGGGGATGAAGGAGTTGCACAGATAGCAATGGCTGCAGGAGATGACCCAGACAAGGATGTTGCAGTGACTGGAGGCATTTACCCCGATAGGGAGAGTTTTAGTTACAGGCATAGTTTACAGAGATAGGAAGGATTGTAGAGGCTGCAGGAGATTAGAGAAATGAGGAGGGGTCATCAATTAGATGGTGTACACAGGCAGATCTGTTTTAGAGACTGGAGCAGATCACCACGTTTTAAGTCTGGAAGACGTTATATAATTTTTGATGTTTGAAATCACTGAAGGCAGTCAGAACGAGGTCGAAAGGTGTAAGGCCTGGTGGAGCTTCCATAGATCTGGAGAATTTTAGCGTCTTGATGAAATGTAAGTAGGATTGTCGGAACTGAAGGTTTTTTCAGAGATAGCGAGGGCTGTCGCAATTGTAAGGGTTGTGGTGTCCAGAGGAAGTTCCGCAGATAGTGATGGTAATTGGTGCTGCAGGACTCTTCGGAGATAAAGGAGTTCACCGAGACAGGGAGAAATGTAGTGACTGGAGGATACAGAGATGGTGCTGGCTGCAGGAGAAATTAGAAATTGGGAGTATTGGAGAAGCTGGAGGATTTCACAGAAATGAGATGAATGCAGTAGTGAAGCATCAGAGAAGTAAAGAGGTGTGTAGCATTCCCAATAATGCGTGGTTTGGAATATTGTCCAGGCTGGGGCAGGCTTCCCAGTGAAGGAGGAATAGAGCAACTGGAAGTGTTGACAGAAACATAGAGGAATATGGGTCCTCTTCTCGCTCAGGATAATCAAGATGAGAGATGACCTCATTCAATTGTACGGATTCCCATGGGAATTGACCGGATGCTGAAAGGATGCTTCCTTCCTCTTATGGGAAAGACAAACAAGCAGAGTCAGTTTGACAAAGAGACTTCCCGTGTAAGTTGGAGAAACTGACCTTTTTTGGAAGTGACCCAAACTTATTTTACGTTTGTTTCGAGAAAGCATCTTGGAATTTGACAAGATAACAAAGAACAAGGTCATTGCAGACTGCAGGAGATAACAGACGAAAGCCAGGCTGTCAGTGCTGGAAGTGATTGGAGAGAGGGGAGAGCCGCAGAAGGGGTTAACAGTTTGCATGTCCTGTCGGGACTGGAGAACCGACAGGCTCGCT
>NW_025214352.1:0-13592 GCF_004010195.1 Chiloscyllium plagiosum | reverse complement strand
TGATTTAGACTGTTCCGGAAAATGTTTTCCAATGTTCGTTTAGAGACACATATTTCAGTCTGTTTGCCCTGTTTACCTTGGTCAGTTCTCCTCTCAAACTCATATCATTGGCTATTCTTATTTCTAGTTGTAGCTTATTTTTTCTGCGATTCACTTGAAAATTTCACATTCCTTTATACAGCAGTTTATTAAAATTTCCCGGAGGACCTCTCCATGTGATATCACCCATTCCCTCAGCATCATCACGCAACCGTCGATCAGAGATAGTTATGTCCCTCGCCAGTTGCACAATCTATTATTGAAAGAAATAGTGACAGAATCATTCTCTGAACTCCCCTTCAAACATCACTCTTACCAGTGTGATTGTCCCAGATTACACTAGTATTGAAGTTTCCTAAAATTATCACAATGCCTTTTTTTACAAATTACAATGAATGCAGTGATGATCAATGAAATGCTGTTAGGTGGTCGAAAACTATTCCATTGTTTGTGTCCTTGGCAAGTAGCAGCCACAATTTACATTCATACTGACTTTACTTCATGATCTGAGACCAAATGCTCTCTCGTTAATACTTATAAATTAAGGTCAAGATTACCCAATCTGCTGTCCCATTCTGCCTGAGACCCCGCACGGTTGAGCCCCATCGAATATTGATCTTCCACCTTTCGTTCACCATGTATCCATGTCTGCCTGCTGACTAAATCTCACTTATCTCTATGTCACAAGTACATCCTTCGTATTGCAGAAATGTTGTCCATTCCAAAAAGGAACATTATAATTTACTCTTTACCATAATTTTCTTTCACAAACCCATTCGCTGATGTACACTACGCGTTAAACTCTGTCCTCTCCTGTTCCTTCCAGCTTGTCTTCAGCCACATTCTCAGGCTGTTCCCATGCTTCACCGTTTCTCATGGGATTTGGCAAGTTCATTTCACCTGAACCCTGTCCCTATATACTCGCTGTCAGTTTAAAGTCCTGTCCATAAACCCAACGAAATTATTGCCCAGAAAATCTGTCGCAGCACGGTTCCATGGGGCCCAGTGCAGTCGAATTGTTTTTCTTCACTCGTGTGATGTGGATGTCTCTGCCTGGTCAGTGTTCCTTGTCAGCTCTAGCTGCCCTTGAATTGAGTGGTTGGTAGGCCATTTCTGAGGGGGTCTGAGAGGTAAACACTTTTCTGACTTTATGACGTGCAGACCACGTGAGAATTGCATGTGTCCTTTTCTAAAGAGAAAGTGTTTGTTTTTTTTGTACATCAGCAATGGCTTTATACTTACTTATGTATTGTCAATTATTATTTTTTACAATTATTGATTTTAATTTGCATCATTCCGCATGGTGTGATTCAAACTATGGTTGATGTTTTGAATACATGCTTGAACAATAATACCACTAAGCCATCACTTCACCTGCTCACAAGATGCTCATTCCTGAACACTGATACCACTGCACCACGAAGCAAAACGCTTTCTTCCTATGCAATTGTTTGATTCGAAAAGCATCCTGATCTCTGGTGATATCACTCAGTATCTTTACATGTGGTATTCCTCACTGTCTTTAATGTCTGTCTCTCTCTTTCTTTCAGTTCCTCCAGATCCTGAGACAACAGAATGCTCCACTCTAGAGAGACGAGACAGCCCAGGCCAGGGATGGAGACTGGGAATTTCCAAATCTCGATGTTAGTCAGGACCATTCTACATATGCAACCCACAATACAACAGTCTAATTTCCCTTTCTGTCTATTTCTTTGTCTTCTGTAGGTTATCAAGACCTTCGTGACTTAATAAACTTCTTGAATGCTGTGTGTCTCGTCCATCATCTCATTGAAGATGTTTGGACAGCAAGATAGACAAAGGGCAGGGAGAGCTGGAGCCTTCAATAAATCCTGCCGTGAGGTAAGATCACCCACAGGGTACAGTGTAGAGAGCAATGACTGAGCTCCAAACATCGTTCAACAAGACATGGCAAAGGTACAGCGATGGAGGGAGTCCTAGTACAGTCATACGCCAGGCTCAATCACCGCCCCCTACATTTAGTTATGCTGTACTAAGACACCACAGGGTGTCCACAGTTATCAACACAGGCTTTTGCTGTCTTTGTAAGCATTAGTACAACAGAGGTGAAGGAAGGTCTCCCACGAGAGGGTGCCAACGCTGCGTGGGACCTTTCTGTTCTGTGTTCCTTCTCCAACACTGTATCTATGGCATGTCTTGTGGAACAGTGTCTTTAATAATTTTTAAGCCCGAAAACAGTTCTTGTCCCTGTAATTTCCTCCTTTCCCAATAGGCCCTCCACATATTTGAAACGTCTTGTGTTCCAGACTAACGTCCCTATCGTTGTAACTTGCTTCAGTCTCTACAACATGCTATATCTCAGTAGTGCCCACCACCAAGAAGAGGAGACACAGTCATGCAGCACGGAAAGAAAACAAAATCGTTCCAATTAGTGCATGTTGACCACAGTTCCAGAAGGAGATGCATTTGCCTGCATTTTACCCGTATCCCTTGAACCTTCAGCTCTCCGTGTACGTGCATAGTTGTTATGTACATGTTGTAAGTGTCCTTTTCTCGACCATTTCCCCGACAACTCATTGAATACGTGCACCATGCCATGTCTGAAAAATGTTCACCTTGGTCCCTATGAAGTATTTCCTCTCTCGCCTCATATTTCTGCGTTCTAATTATTGCCTCTTCAACCTGGGGTCGAGACCTTAGCTATTCACCTTATGTACAATGTTTATTTATTTTATAAACCTTTGTAAGCTAACTCCTCAGCCACCTATGCACAATTGAAATATGAAGGACAATGATACAAATATCTCTGCACGGATTCTCACCACTACTTTGCCACAATGTTATTGGGTGCTCTTGTTCAGGACTTTGGGCATTCCCAACCTTGGTAATTGTGTACCTTCAACACCACCTCTTCTATAATGGGATTTCTTTTCAACACAACACAGTTTCTTTCCCTTTTTTACCAAGTCTGTGTGCACAGTACGTTCCAACATGAAATATTCATTTCGGGTTTCGCCTAACTCATTGATCTTCAGTGACCCTATTGTTTCTCTAGTTGATTTTTTATCCTTGTGTTTTGTAGAATCTCTTTGGATTCTCCTTAACATTAACTGCCAAAGCTATCTCACCCCTGCATTAAACTTTGCAGGTTATTCAGCCTGCCCTTGTAAGTCAAACCCGCCAGTATCAGTGACATTCCCGTTGTCAATATTTGCTGCAAATGCAATTTCAGAAAATGTTTCCGAAAGCAGGATGATCAGAATTCTACGCAGTACTCCAACTGTAGACCCAACAATGTCTTGTACAGCCGTAACATGACATATAGACTATTATACTCTCTGTTCTAACCAATGAAGACATATGTGCAAATCGCTGCTTTCCCCGCCCTGCCCACCTGTGATGCTACTTTCAAGAAACAGTTTAACTGCACCGCTTGGTCTCTCTCTATTCGACAATACTGCCAGGGCCAAACCATTAACTGTGTTAATCCTCCCTGGTTTATCTTAACTATATCCATCACCTAAATGTCCAAAGATGTGAGGCCAGGTGAATTGGCCATGCTAAATTGCCCGTAGTGTGAGGTGAAGCGGGAAGTGTAGGGGTATGGGTGGCTTGCGCTTCGGCTGGTCGGTGTGGACTTGTTGGGCCGAAGGGCCTGTTTCCACACTGTAGGTAATCTAATCCAATCTATATTAAACTCCATCTTTCACACCTTGACTCGATGATCCAGTTGATTAAGTTCCACTTAGACTATTGTATTCACTGCACACTATGACACTTATTTTCGTATCCACAAACGCATTAACAATGGCTCCTATATTCTGAAACAAATTGTGCAAGTAAATGATGTGCAAAGTGGATCCACCGCTGGTCACAGGTCTCCAATCTGAAGAACAACCGTCTCCCACCACCCTCTGCCCCTCCTGTCAAGACAAATTTGGGTCGCTTGGTTAGCTCTCGCTGATCCCATGTGATCGAACCTGACTTACTACTGTAACATATCAACCCTGTCAAAGGCCTTGCTAAAGTAAGTATAGACGACATCTACTGCTCAACCTTCATCTATCTTCTTGGTTGCCTCTTCAACAAACTCTGTCAAGTTTGAGAGTCACTATTTTGTATGGAAAAAGATATGCCGACTAACCCTCATCAATCCTGGCCTTTCCACCTCATGCATGTTACTCCTGTCCCACAGAGTCACTTCAAACAACGCCCCGTTGCTAATTGGTCTTTAGATCCTTGCCTTTCCCTCGCAGTCTTTCGTAAATACTGGAACATCATTAGCCACCCTTCAAGATACCAGCTCATCACCTGTGGATGTCAATGACATAAATATCTCTTTTACGGCCCTGCAATTTCTTCCCGAGCTTCCGACGATGTCCTGGATATACTTGATTAATTGCCAGAGACTTGGCTATTTTCTTATGCATTTTAAACCCTCCATTAATGTGGACTCTTCTGAAGACATCACTATTTATTTCCCTGATTTCTCAATTATTTCTCCACAGTCAGTACAGACGTGAAAGTTTCGTTGACGCACTCAAACATCTCTTCTGGTTCCACATATATATGACCTCATTGATCTTCAAGGCGCCATATTTTGTCCCTAGTTAATCTTTAGTTGTTAATATTGAGGTAGAATATCTTTGGATTTTCCTGAACCTTCTCTGCCAACTCTTACTCAGCTCCCGCTTGAATCTTCCTGATCTCCTTTTTAAGTGCATTCGGACAAGCACAATGTTGTTCAATGGATTAATTTAATCCCACTGGCTACATGTGACCTGTGTCCCCTTTTTCTTTTCCAGAGCCTCAATATCTCCACTTGTCCACTGAATCCTACTTGTGTCAGTATTAGCCTTCACACTAACACGAATATGCTTGCCCTGAACTCTCGTCATACCTATCTTTTGAAAGCTTCCCACTTTCCAGATGTGCCTTTACCTGCAAATAGCCTCCAGAAATCAAATTTTTAAATGCCCTGACTAATACCTTCTGGATTGGACAAGGGCAATTTTGATCTTTAACGTGTGGACAAGACCTGTTCTTTTTTCATAATTGTTTTCAAACTAAAGCAATTGTGGTCACTTTGAAAAAGTGCTCCCCCACTAACATCCCAGTTCCTTTGCCAACCTTGTTTCCCAAGGGGTGGTCAGGTTTTACCGCTTTCTCCAGTGGATTCATACACAGTTTGACGGAGACAGTTTTCTTGAAAATACATAAGAATTTACTCCCGTCCATGCTCTGTCCCGATCTCGGTTTGGAAAGTTAAAATCCATGAGCATTACAACCCAATTATTCTAACAGATATGTGAGACCTCCCGACATGTTTACTGCTTCATTTCCCGCTGACTATTGGGTGCCTGTAGTACAATCATATCAAACTGATGATACATTCTTGTTGAAGTGATGTTTTCACTGATTAAAACCTCCACCCCACATCATCGCTTTCCTCTCTGTCTATCCTTCCTGAAGCCTCTGTTCCCGGGAACATTGAGCTTAAAGTCCTGTCCCTACCTCACCTGTGTTTCTGTTATTCCCGTGATATCCCGCTCCCATGTTCCCAAATATGTCATGATTTCATCTGCCTTACCTGTCAGGCATTTTGCATCGAAATAAATGCATCTCAATTCATCAGTTTTCCCTCAGTGTCTGCTGTGCTCTTGCCTATCTTGTCTGTTCAAATTTCTCTCTTGAAGTTCTGTCCCAGCGTCAAAGATCAGACTGTTGCCTGAGACCATCCGCCTCACAGTGGACAACATTCTTACCTTTCATGTCATCTGCAAACCTTCTAATGATACTTGCTATTTTCACATCCAAGTCATTAATGTGCATAATAACAAGCAGTGATTCCTGCACAGATCTCTGTGTTACACTCGCTGGTGAAAGAATTTCCAAAACAAACATATTCCCCCACCAAATCTTCTTTCTCCATCAAATTCTTGATGACGATCACGAATCGATCTCTGGCTTTCCAAGTGTTGATTCATCCTGTCCCTCAGAATTGTTTCCAATCATTTTCCTCTTACTGATGTCCTACTATCTGCTTTATAATTAATTGTCTTTCCCTTGCTGACTTTCTTGAACAAAGGAATAACTTTAGCTATCCTCCACTTATTCAGCACTTCACGTATGTTCAGCAATGCAATCCAGATATCCGCCAGGACCCCAACAATCACCTCCCATATCTCCCATAGCAGCCTGGGAAAAAAATTCATTGGGCACTGGGGATTTCTTCACCTTCATGTCTGTGAAAACATTTAATACCTTCCTCATATTGACCTTAACATGTTCGAAAATCTCTCCAACACAATGAAATCCCCCGCTACAATGACATTCTGCTGTGAGAATACAGATGGGAAGTATTCATTTCCCAGCTACCTACTTCCTCTAGTTTCAGGCACAGATTGTCCCTTTAGTTTCTAACAGGCCCCATTCTTTAGCTGAGAATCCTCTTCCACTAACTAAACTCATTAAATATCTTGAGCCCTTTCCTTAATAGCGTCTGCCACGATATTAAATGACAGTTGTTTGCCCCTCATTTTTAAGGACGAACTTACACTCTCTGTGGAGGGCTTCACCTGTTTTATTTTATTGCACTGTATTTACTTTATCAAACACACGATACCATTTGATCAGTATTCGCTGGACATGCTGCCTTTACTATTCACTCTTCTGGCCCTGTATTCTCAATGCATCATTTTAAAATTCTCCGAATGTAGATCCAACTGCAGGTAGTCTGTCTGAGTCTATGTTTGCCATATCCTGTCTAATAAAAACAATACTGATAGGAAGCTCACTTGTGAGGGGCACACAGAGGAGATTGTGTGGTTGCCGAAGAGACCCCAGCATGGTGTGTTGCCTCCCGGGTGCTCGGGTCGACAATTTCTCTGAGCGATGCAGAACATTCTGAAGTGGAATGATGAGCAGCCAGAGGTCATTGTGTACATCGGTATTCATGACAGATGTAGATAAATGGTAGGGTCCTGTGAAATGCATACAAGGAGTTCAGAACGAAATTAAAAGGCAGGACCTCAAGGGTAGTGATCTCTAGATTACTCCCAGGACCAAGTGCCAGTGAGGATAAGAATAGAAAGATAGCCAGATGAATGCGTGACTCAGGAGATGATGTTGGGGGCAAGGTTTTCAGTTCTTGGATCATTTGTATCTCTTTTATGGTAAAAGTGACCTGCACCAGTATCCCTTTGGGGGAGATTTGCTCGTATTACGCCGGAGGGTTTAAACTAGATTGGCAAGTAATTGGGAGTCGGAATAAGAGTGAGACCATCGACCAGTCAATGAAAAATATATCAGCCGTCGAGAGCAAGATTGGTAGTCATGATATCCAGGTGCACAGTAAAGGGACGGAAAAGACTTCTGGTGGAAAGCACATTTATTTCAATGCACGAGACCTAACTGGTAAGGCAGACGAATTCAGAGTATGGATTGGCACTGGAGACTGCGGCATTGAGGTCGTAACATAAAGATGGCTGAGAGGTGGGCAGAACTGGAAACTCAATTTTCCAGGATCCAGAAGCTACAGGCGCGACAGAAGTACAAGTAAGTGAGGAGGGGGAGTTGCCCTTTGATGAGGGAGGACATAACAACAGTGCTTGGAGAGGATATTCTTAACTGGTCATCAAATGACGCCATATCGTTGGAACTTAGAAACAAAACGTGGACTGTCACGTTGTTGGGACTGTATAAAATATCCCCAAAGAGCCAAGTCGCACAAGAGGGCGGAGATTTTAAAGAAATTGCAGATGCCTATAGGAATAATAGAGTAGCATTGGTTGGAGATTGTAATTTCCCATGCATTGAACACGCTATCCAGAGTATGATGAGACCATACGGATGTGAATTTGTCAAATGAGTACAAAGAAAGTTTCCGAAATCAATCTGTGGAGGGCTTTACTCTGCTCAGGCGGATGCAACACTAAACCTCCTCTTATGACTATTTGGCAAAGCATAGTGTGATTAACGACAGTCAGCATGGCTTTGTGAGGAGCAGGTCTTACCTCGCAAATCTTATTGACTTCTTTGAGTAGGTGCCAAGACAGTTCGATGACAGTCGAGCAGTAATGTGGTGAATATGGACTTCAGCAAGGCATTGGATAAGGAGCCCCATGGTAGGTTCATTAACAAAGTCAGGAAGAAGGAATACAGGGGGATTTGGCTATTTGGATTCAGTATTGGCTGGCTGACAGAAGGCAGAGAGTGGTTGTAGATGGAAAGCATTCTGTCTGGGGATCAGTGTTGAGTGGGGTCTCGCAGGGCTGTGTTCTTTGGCCTCTGCTCTTTGTAGTTTTTAATAAATGACTAATATGAGAAGGTTGAGAGGTGGGTTACTAAATTTGCAGATGGCACAAAGGTTGGAGGTGTCGTCGACAATATAGAGGTTTACCGCATGCTGCATCACAACATAGACAGGATGCAGATCTGGGTTGAGAAATGGCAGATGGAGATCAACCTGGATAAATGCGAAGTGATGCAATTTGGAAGGTCGAATTCGAATGCTGAATATAGGATTACAGACAGGATTCTTAGCAGTGTGGAGGAACAGATGGATGTGTAAGTACATAGATCCCTCAAAGTTTCCACACAAGTTGATAGGGACTTTAAGAAAACATATGGTATTTTGTCTTTCATTGACAGGGGCATTGAGTCTAAGAGCTGCGAGGTCTTTCTGCAGCTCTAAAAGTCCCCAGTGAGACCACACCTGGAATATTATGTCCAGTTCTGGTCGCCCTACTCTAGGAAAGATGCAGAGTCTTTGGAGAGGGTGCAAAGAAGATTTACTAGCGTGCTGCCTGGAATGGAGGGCTTGCCTTATGAAGAAAGGTTGAATAAGCTCAGACTTTTCTCTCTGGAGAGAAGGAGGAAGATTGGAGACCTAATCGAGGAGTACAAAATACTAAGTGGAATAGGTATAGTCAATAGCCAGAGATTTTTCCCAAGGACAGGATTGACTGTTACGAGGAGTCACAGTTTGAAGATATCAGGAGGAAGGTATAAAAGAGACGTCAGAAGTAAGTTCTTTACGCAGAGAGTTTTGAATGCATGGAATGCGTTGTCAGCTGTGGTTGTTGAAGCAGAGGGGTCATTTAAGCAACAGCTAGACATTCACATGGATAGCAGTGAGTTGAGGAGTGCACAGCTTACTTTACCATATTTTAGATTAGGATTAAACCTTGGCACAACATCGTGGGCCAAAGGGCCTCTTCTGAGCTGTACCTTTCGATATTCTATATTCTGAAAAGAGTCTGGCAAGTGACTGAAGCTTCAGTCAGAGAGCACTTTGGGTCAAGTGACCACAACTATTTTAGAGTTAACATATTTACGGAAAATGTTCAGACAGGTCCACAGGTTAACGTGCTAAACTGGAACAGGACCAGTTTTAGGACCATTAAGCAGAAACTGCAGATTTCGATTGGGTGAGTTTATTTGAAGGAACAAGAATGACTAGCACATGGGAGGGTTTTAAAAGTGTGATATCAACAATCCAAAGTCAGTATGTCCCTGTTAGCGTGAAGGAAAATGCTCGAAGAGAAAGCGAGAACTGCAGATGCTGGCGATCAGAGCTGAAAATGTGTTGCTGGAAAAGCGCAGCAGGTCAGGCAGCATCCAAGGAACAGGAGAAGCGACGTTTCGGGCATAAGCCCTTCTTCAGGAATCTTCTTCCTGAAGAAGGGCTCATGCCTGAAACGTCGATTCTCCTGTTCCTTGGATGCTGCCTGCCGTGCTGCGCTTTTCCAGCAACACATTTTCAGTTCTGAAGGAAAATGCTGTCAGGCATAGGGATCCCTGGCTTACGAGGGATATTGAGGTTGTGGTTCCGAAAATGAAGAGGACATGCATTGGATGGAAGTTATCCATGCATACGCAACTTCTTCCAGATCTCAAGAAACGATCAATCTGTGGAGACCCGACAATTCTCTCTGATCTGTAGAACTCACTCCAATGCCTGTGACTCTCTCGATTCAGTTCATTGAAGCCCCACTGTCTGCGTAATGTCCTCCCGTCACTGGCACCCACCCTGTCAATGTGAACCCCACCAGTCTCTCCATCTATCTACTCATCTCCATAAGCAGCCCTTACCCCACTTTCTGTGTAAACGTCAGCCTTTCCAACAACCCTTCCCACTTTGACAACAAAGTAGGAGGTTAGTGAAGGTTCATTATCTGTGAAACTGACACCAACCAAATTTGCTGCTCTCATATCGGAGCAAATCCGTCAGACTCCACACCCTTCATATTTAAATAATCTGCAGAACCTAAGTGTTCTTATATCAATGGACATCTTCAGTCACCACTATCCTCCATATAGTTGTTTGATCTTCCACTCTATACAACCTATTTTTTCTCTGTAATCTGCTCCATTCACCTAAAACATACCTATCTGTTCAAAAAATCCATTCGACCAATATCCTTATTCTTGTAAACTGACCCAGCCCTCCGAACCTTGCTAATTGCATGAACTCCTGTAAGTCCTGCAACTTTCCACATTTCTGTGACCCCCTGTGGCTCTATGGTCCTCCTTCCCTGTGAAATCACCTCCAGTCCCCACTGCCCTCCCAATCAGGGTATTCTGCTCCAGATCAGATCATTGTTGTTTCTGTTACCTCTGACATGTTTAGCAACGCTTCCTATTGTGACTCTTCCTTCGTATCCCATCCTCTCCAGCTTCCTGAAACCTCTTCCTGCCATTGTAACCCTCCCCATTTAGAACATATAACAGTAAAGTACAGTGCAGCCTCTTCAACCCTCGATTTTGTGCAGACTTTTTATCCTACTCTAAGTTCCAACTTACATACCGTACATTATGCTATCATCCATGTGACTATCCAACAGTTGTTTATATGTCACTAATGTAGCTGAATCGACTACCACAGCTGGCAGAGCATTCCATACGCCCACCACTCTCTGAAAAGAACCTATTTTTGACATCTTCCCTGAACCTTCCTTCAATCACCTTCAAATTATGTCCCGTGGTTATAACCATTTTCACAATATGAAAAGTCTTTGGCTATCCAGTTTATCTATGTCTCGCTTCATCTCAGGTACACCTCTATTAAGTTAATTCTCATCCTTTTTTCTTTTCAATGAGAAAAGCCCAAGCTCCCTCAGCCTTTCTTCAAAAGACCCGTTCTCCAGTTCAGGCAGCATCCCGGAAAATCTCCTCTGCACCCTCGCTAAAGCCTCCAAATCTTTCCTCTAACAAGGCAGCCAGAAATGAGCACAATATCCCAAATGCGGTCTAACCTGGGCTCTGTAGAGTTTAAGCAGAGCTTTGTGCCCCTTAAACTCAATCCCCCTGCAAATGAAAGCCAACACACCATACACCTTCTTAACAACCCGATCAAATTGGGTTGCAACTTTGAAGGATCTATATTCGTGGAACCCAGGACCCTTCTGTTCCTCCATGCTACCAAGAATCCTGCGGTTAACCCTGTAAAGGTTTTTCTGTGGAAACCGTCAATATGCAGAAGTGATTGCTGGGCCTATTGCTGAGATATTTGTATCAACGATAGTCACAGGTGAGGTGCTGGAAGCCTGGAGGTTGGCTAACATGGTATCACTTTTTAAAAAGGATGGTAAGGACAAGCCAGGGAACTATAGACCAGTGAACCTGACGTCGGTGGTGGGCAAGCTGTTTTACGGAATCCTGAGGGACAGGATGTACATGTATTTCGACAGGCAAGGACTGATTTGGGATAGTCACCATGGCTTTGTGAGTGGAAAATCATGTCTCACAAACGTGATTGAGTTTTTTGAGAAATTAACAAACACGATTGTTGAGGGGAGAGCAGTAGATGTTATCGATGTGGAATTCCGTAAGGCGTTTGACAAGGTTCCCCATGGAAGACTCATTAGCAAGGTTGGTTCTCACGGAATGCAGGGAGAATGAACCATTTGGAAACGGAACTAGCTCAAAGGTCGAAGACAGAGAGTGATGGTGGAGGGTTGTTTTTCAGCCTGGAGGCCTGTGCCCAGTGGAGTTCCACAAGGATCGGTGCTGGGTCCTCTACTTTATGTCATTTAGGTAAATAATTTGGATGCGATCATAAGAGGTACTTTTAGTAAGTATGCAGATGACACCAGGATTGGAGGTGTAGTGACATCGAATAGGGTTACCTCAGATTACAACAGGATCTTTACCAAATGGGCTAATGGATTGAGATGTGGCAGATGGAGTTTAATTCAGATAAATGCGAGGTGTTGCATTTTGGGAAAGCAAATTTTAGCAGGACTTATAAAGTTAATGTTGAGGTCCTAGGGAGAGTTGCTGAACAAAGAGACTTTCAAAGGTTCATAGCTCCATGAAAGTGCAGTCGCAGGTAGATTGGATAGTGAAGATGGCGTTTGGTATGCTTTCCTTTGTTGGTCAGAGTATTGAGTACTGGAGTTGGGAGGCCATGTTGCGGATGTACAGTCTTTGGTTTGGCCACTGTTGGAATATTGCGTGCAATTCTGGTCTCTTTCCTATCGGAAAGATGCCATGAAAGTTGCAAGTGTTCAGAAAATATTTATAAGGATGTTGCCAGGATCAGAGGAATTGAGATATAAGGAGAGGCTGAAAAGGCTGGGACTGTTTTCCCTGGAGTGTCAGAAGCTGAGTCGTGACCTCATAGAGGTTTTCAAAATTATGAGGGGCTTGGATTGTGTAAATCTGCAAAGTCTTTTCCCTGGGGTCGAGGAGTCCAGAACTGAGGGCATAGGTTTCGGGTGAAAGGGGAAAGATATAATATAGACCTACGGGTCAACTCTTTCACCCAGAGAGTGGTACGTGTATGGAATAAGCTGCCAGAGGAAGTTGTGGAGGCTGGTACAATTGCAACATTTAAAACACATTTGGATGGGTATATGAATAGGAAGTATTTGGAGTGATATGGGCCGGGTGCTGGCATGTAGCATTAGATTGGTTTGAGATATCTGCTCAGCATGAACGGGTTAGACTGAAGGGTCTGTGTCCATGCTGTACATCTTTATGACTTTATGACTCTATAAACCCTCACTATATTGTAACTTCCTCCAGTACCTGCAAAACGCATGAACTGTGAAACCTCTTCAAGTGCCTAAAATTCTGCTTATCTCAGTAACCTCATTCATTAGTATGAACCATCAAAATTATTGAAGACGCTTTTAGCCATTGCAATATTCCTAATATCTCAAAACCCTCCAGTCCTGATATCCCTCCCTATCTCGATAAGCCCCACCACCCTCCACTGCCATTCAGGAGAACATTGCAGAGAAAGGAAGTGTTGCAGAGACTGGACCATGAAATGGAGGTAGGAAGGAGTGCAGAACCTGGAGGATGGCACAAATGTAGGAAGGGACGTGGATACTGCAGGACGTTAGAGGGAGCGGGATCATAGACATTGCAGGATGGGACTGATAATGGGTTCTGGAACCTGAAGCATGTTACAATTGGAATCACGGATTTTGATTTTGATCAGACTATTGATCCGATCTTGATGACCTAATTTTGGAGAAGTTCACCAGAGTGGCTGTGCACAGCTTCGACTTCCAATGCTGGGAGTTGTAAGTTCAGATGTGAATCTATTTGCCCACTGTGTC
>NW_025214351.1:38453-42157 GCF_004010195.1 Chiloscyllium plagiosum | reverse complement strand
ATGTGTTACTTTAACATGGTTTTCTGGTAATAGCAATGAAGCCAACCTTTCTTAACCGTTCTCCAAAATGTCTTCTATCTTCAAGAAAGCATACGCATGGCCTCTATGGAGGTCAGATGCTGGTGCAGAATTCTAAACTCTTCCAGAATGAAGGTATTTTGACTGCTGACAGGATTGTCTACAAAGTGACATTCAATGCAGTGTCACACAGAAACTGTGCATTTAGATGTTCAGAGTTCATTCAAAGCCTGTACCTTTCTGTCAAACGACATGGGGGGTCTGCAGATGCATACATCGGGAATCAAATATACAGTGAACTGTATGGAATTGTCACCCTATTCAGCTGTTTGGGACATAATGAGTGTCCGTCCATAACCATCAAGTTTCATCTTCTTATGCTTTCACAGCGCTACAGATTAAACACATCGATCATGAACTCTCTCGCCATGGTATCATCATGCCAGCGTTTAGTCTGGTGAGACTCCTTTGCACTGTCTCGGTGACAAAGAGATCATTATTTATAAACAGACCAAACCTGTACACAATGCACCAAATGCTCTCTCAACAAATCACTACCATTGGGAAAGATATACTAACTATGGTACTCCAATCATTTTGTAAAAAGAGCCACATATCATTTACTTTCTGTCCCGTATGAATTGGTGACTTATAACCAAGGACTTCCAGGTCCTTTTCAACAAAAGCACTCGCCAACCTCTCCCCATTTAATAAATATAAATGTGAAAGATGAAATTTGTTGTTCCCATCTGATTCCGTTTTTATACTTTGTGAACAGCTATTGACCAAACACTGATCCTTCTGATACCCAACAAGCCTTCAGTCCAGAGAAAAACACTACTCCTTTCATTGCCTACATTATCCAATTTTTAATCCAAGTCATATATAGTCCACACGTACCTACCCATGGAATTTAGCAGTTCCCACTCACCTATATTCAACCTTGTAAAACGTCTGCTGAAAATTCAAATATTCCACTCCCATTGGTTCTCAATTGTTGATGTTGCAATGGACAATCTCCACAAATTCCAGAAAATTAATCAATTGTCATTTCCCTTTCCTGAATCTAGACCGAATCCACCAAATCATATCACTGTTTTCCAAGTGTCTAGTTGTCACATTCTAATAAAAAGGTTACAATGTTTTTCTCATAGCTGACATCAAGCTATTTAGTTGTCTGTTTTCCCTCTCCGTCCTATTTTAAATATTGAGGTTTATAATAGCTGCTTTCCAGTCTGCAGGATCTTTTCCTGAATCTAACCAGTTTTGAAGAATAATCAGTAATTCTTTCACCGGCTCTGTTGCCACTTCCTCAATTCTCTGGAATGTAGCTCATCAGATGCAGAAACTGATGAAATTTCAATTCAATTAGATTTTCAAAAACATACTCTTCATTAATTCTAATTTCCTGCGGTTTCTCATTTTTACCAGTCACACTGTTTTCTCGTATTTCTGGAAGTTAGTTTCTGTACATTCCCCTGTGGAGATGGAACCAATGTATTTCTCTCAGCAGGCAGATGGCTTCTCTCAGCTCGTGAATACATCGGAGGACTGCACTTCGGAGATGGTCTATATATTACCCACTCCTGCCTGGAAAATTCAAGAATCAATCCAGTTAACTTCATAGTGAGAGTCAGTACAGTCCTGTTACTGATGTGAGGTTACAGGTTATACTGAAGGATGGGGACACTGGCTCAGTGAGCACCTCATTTTTGAAACAAACTGTTTTCACGCTTTACACTTGGAACGGGTCCAGCTTCGACAAATGTTCCTGGAAATCCCAGGGATAAATGTGCAGTGCCCAGCCCCACCCTGTTTACACAGCTTCCCTTCTATGTAGTCTCAGCTCCATTTGTTTACCATGGACCCAGATATACTGTAAATGCAGTGTCGAGAGTGGGGTCAACATGCCCTCGGGTCTCCTTAAATTAACGCAGCAGCTGACAATACAAACTTGAAAACACTATGCACAGAATCTCCACTGACTTTCTCATGACAGCAGTAAGTCAATTCCCCACACCCATGGTGCACCCATTCACTGTGGAACATACCTCAGTCTCCTCAGTTTCTCTTCATAGATGAGAAAGCCGTTATATCTCCACGCAGTCCCACAGTAACAGTTTATCTCTCCAAAGGAGCAGTTGACAATGTAAAATTGCGTTTCTCTGTATCCCAGCAACTATAAGGGCAGCACCAGTATTGCCGATGGACTTGATCACCATACTCAGAGAAGAGGGACAGTGGGAACATAACTCACTTTAAGCAGGACATTCTGAAATGGAGGTGGTATTCAGGAATAGGGAAAAACGGAAATGTTAGAATAACCTCCCATCCTGTTTTACTTCCGGTCCACCATTAACCATCCTTTTGCTTGCTTTTCCTCTCTCTCTCTCTCTCTTTCTCTTTCTCACTCTAGCTCTCTCTCTCCATCCCCCTCTTGCTGGACATTTCTCCATCCATTCAGCACAAACCTCCCACTCACCCTTCCAACCATCACTGATACAAATAATATTATTTCCTAGTTGCATTCAGTTTGGATTGGGTCACTGAACTCGAAACGTTATTTGTGTTTCCGCAATCCGACAGACTGCCATACCTGCTAAGATTCTCCAACATTCTTTCAGACGCTAGAGAATTTAATTTCAGATCTCCAGCATCCACATTTCCTTCGTTATTTCACCTTTAATGTTGCTGTTTCACGGGATGCTAGCATCACTCGCAAGGGCAGCATGTGTTGTCCATCTCTAATGGCCCTTGACCTCGCGGCTACTTGTCAAGACAAAATGAACCAACTACACTGTTGTGGGTCTGAAGTTGCACTTATACCAGATGGGGCAAAAATGTTAAGTTTCTTCACAAACGTTATCAGTAAAATAAGGGGGAAAAAATCCTCATGGGTTATGGTTGCCATGAGTGAAATTGCGTTTCATTCCACTTTTTGTCATTCGAATGTAATTCTAGTCATTGACGATGGTAGGATTACAAAACTATGCATTTAGAATCATAACTTTTGCCTCTGAATTACATGCTCAGTGACATTATTACTCTGACACAGAGTCCCGGTTGTGAAGTAACTGTAGAGACAAGAAATTGCTTGTGGGCAAAATATTTGTAACTGGAAGAGACGTCAGAAGAGAACTGGAGCCGTAACATCTGTCATTAACAAAGGGGTAGGTGATGGCTAATTCAGCAACAGCCCTGAGGGAGAGCTGGAGACTGGGGATATTACGGAGGTTGGTGTTGGCAGATTTGATGACAGAGAAATATGGAGACATAAAACAGTTCAAGGCAAAAAGGAGTTCAAAGTTCTGAACAGTCTTGTTTCTGCTTAGATGTTTGTGAGTATGCAGTTTGGAAATACATGAAAAGGAAGTGGAGTTTGTGACTGAAAGTTCTTATATTTGTAAAATATAATTAACTGGAATAGCAATAACCTTCATCATAGTTTATAGAATTGACAGAGAGAAGCTTACCAGGAACACCAACAATAGCGAGGATGGGATAGTAACCAGCTTGAATAATCATCAGTAAGGCTTGTATCCGCAACTCTAACCATGCCCAATCCAAAGAAATATAGTAAAGACCCCAGGATAAACCCCTGTCCATTGTTGGAATATTCCAGTAAAAAGTTCTCAGATTCTGATCCATTGCTGGAACATTCTAATGCTTTCAGATTCTGATCCAAC
>NW_025214351.1:30187-37980 GCF_004010195.1 Chiloscyllium plagiosum | reverse complement strand
CTTGGCGTGGGTGCGATGTTGACATCGCTGACTGTCGGATGAATGGCACATCTCAATTGTGAAGTTAGAGGTG
The DNA here is from genome assembly GCF_004010195.1 of Chiloscyllium plagiosum. Classification (NCBI taxonomy): domain Eukaryota; kingdom Metazoa; phylum Chordata; class Chondrichthyes; order Orectolobiformes; family Hemiscylliidae; genus Chiloscyllium; species Chiloscyllium plagiosum. The sequence goes on along the minus strand of NW_025214351.1, from coordinate 37,907 downwards.
AGGGGGAGAGAGGACGCTTTATCTTCACAAGCTCGATGATCCTACTATGTTTTATCAGGGTAGAAATTGCTGGGCTCCCGAGTCCGTGTCTGATCACCAGGCCTGCTGCATCCTTTTGATTTATTCATTTATGTTCAACTTTAACATTTATCTTACCATCATTTAACCGTTTAGGTGGGTGTAGGCATTTTTGAGAGGCTCCTACAGTGCCAAAGACGGTGTAGATACAGTCCATTTCTTGTGGTCCTTGTAGCCACCGCCTGATCAAACTCTCACACAACCAGAGCTCTTAGTTTTACCTTTCGTCAGTTATTGCTGTGGTCTCAGCAGGGTTGGAAGGCAGTAAATCTCTCCCCTCTGCTACACTCATCTGTGAGATTTCTCTCAGAATTGGCTTTCGATGATCTTTCCTCCTGGATTGGAGAACTGCATGTGCACTGAATTTGTTTTTTGACACGTCTCTGTTTATTGCATGTTACCATGTTTGAGCAGTTACTGTATATTAGTTAAATAACGTATTATTCTGTTAACTTTTCCAACAGAATTAAATTATTCCAAGTTCCACTTCCTTTTGTTGTATTTTGTCAGCAATGCTTGAATAAACTGTGGTTTGCTTAATGTCGAATATTTTGACGAAGCGAATTGTATCTGAAACACATCACCTCACATTTACCATTAAGATAAGAAAACGTTCGGCCCGAGTTTACCTTCTCCATGTAGTTGGAGGGGATCTGTTTTGTTCCATAACAAAGGGACAGATATTTTCGTTTTACTTGTGTAATTACTTAATGAACAACATGTTGCAGAAATATGGAGTTTAACAGCGGAATGGGCCGAGCTGGAGGAGTGATAGTTCTGTCAGAAGTTATATCGGATACTCAATCCACCTCACAGATCCAGCCTGGACATGTATAAGCCAGATGAGATATCTGCTCATCATGAAGCACTGCGTAGACCAGGCTAGTGCACTGCTCAGCAACAATGTCCAGGATCGAACAATGTTCAGAGCTCACCAGTCCATTTCTTATCCCTCCAACAGTGCATTGATATTTAAACCTGTTCTAAATAATCTGTACAACAAGTGCATTGTTCTATAAACACAGACTGTGTGTCTGTCCATCATGGGGAGCTGTGCAGTGTATAGAAGTGCAGTTATCTGTTAATCTGGAGCAGTTACCTTCCCAGCATGTACAGCTGTCTACACCAACCACTGCATTGCTGAGTAACACTGTGTTAGATCACTGCCCAGTGTGAGGAAACTTGCAACCCATGCTGGAAGTGACAGGAAGTGCAACTCGCATCCATTTACAGCTCCATATCTCCATTTGGCCATGACAATGGGTGCTGTGAATGTGAAACTCACTGCCGGCGAGAAGCCATGAATCAGTTGAAATACGACCAAATGGGAGGATCTTGGTTAAAAGACAGGGGGGAGATTGAGAAAGAGTTTCAGAAAAGGATCTTATGGTAGGTTTAAAAATTGTGAAATGAAATCATTTTAATAGCATTTTGCAATATGGGTCACTGTATCTAGGTGAACAGGATATTGGTAAAAGACAGGGGGGAGATTGAGAAAGAGTTTCAGAAAAGGATCTTATGGTAGGTTTAAAAATTGTGAAATGAAAACATTGTAATAGCATTTTGCAATTTGGGTCACTGTATCTAGGTGAACAGGATATTGGTGTGAGGTCAGATGATGGAGAGTTTTGGATGATTATTTGGTCTGCAGCTTTGTAACTGGGAGCAGATTCACCAGAGTCTTCGACTCATTGGGCTAAATCTAACATTAATTTGTCTCAGTGCCATTTTTGTTGAGTGTGACAGAGGGATTGACTGCACGAGGCCGAGCTAGTTTCCTGGTGCTATCTTATCGAACTCACCTCATTAACTACCCACCCCACCTCATTCAATACCATCCCGATTCTCCCACCCATCATGGCTGGAGGTACTCACAATCGCCCGGATGTCCCTGGATATTCCATGATCCCTGGCACTGCTGCCATCTTTAAAAGGCCAATGGGCACACGGTTGAGCTTTCTAAGTTTGGAGCTGCCTGCACAATTTATCGCGAACAGGGGAGATAAGTGGCAATTACATTATGGTTTGTCGACAGGGCAACGGTGTGCCTGGTGGATGGGCAAGTACAGAGGGGGACCATTCTCTTACCAAAGGGGGACAGACCACCAGTCACCCCGTGCATAGTCTGAGTTTACCACCCAGCTCAGTGTAGTATTTGCATTATGAATAAATGCCCAGCAATACAGGACAAGCATCAATAACCTTCCCCGCTCTGCCAGGATAAGTGTCATGGTATTCTCTCTGCTCCCTCACACTCATTGTATATCTGTTATAGCACCAACCCCGAATAAGGCTCCATAACTCTCATTACTGCATACAGCACCTTCTGTCTCTATCTCTCACTTACGCAATAACCCCTCATGGTTATAAAATATTCTGGAGAGTCCTTTTTCTATAATTGTCTGGATGACGTCGTTTGTACAATGTTCCAGATAATTTTCACATCAGGGGAAGGACCAGAGTTTTGTTTTTAAATCACTCAGGATGAAAGTGTGTCATGAGCCATCAAATATGCTCCACTATTGAGATAAAGGTTGCACCTAAAGACTTGAAGACTCGCTGTCTTCTTGAAGACAGTCTCTGCACTGGAGTTTCGCTGGAACACTTCTGTAATCCAGAGAGTTATGGAATATTTCAGACAGTGCCACCAGAACACTCTGTAAGCACTTATATTAAAATCAGCTATGAATTGATGATGACATGTTTACCCTTGGCCTTATCTGTTTGAGAAAAGCGTTCTTCATGTTGTTGGAGACAGTGCAAGAACTTCCATCTGACTGCATGTTATTTATAATATTGAAAATCTTTGTCACTTCCCCTGTGAGGAACGACGCAAAATACTGTTTTAAATTTTCTGCCTGTTCCCTGAAACCTAATCCCCAGCCACATCCTCCAAGTGTCCCATATATAGTTTCCTGCATTTCTTCCAATGGTCACATGCGCATCATGAACTTTTTTTAAATCGATATTTAAAAAAAAAACTATTGTGGCTTTTTCAAAAATATATATCTTGCCAGTTTGGGAATATTTTTCTTTGTATTTTGCTTTATGCTAACTACTTCTGTTTCCAAAAATAAATATCCCAAAGGTGGCCGATGCTAGTGCTTACCAATCTGAATTCTTTAGTTTGTGATTACTTAGTTATCCTTCACAGCCTTTGTGCATCATGGGGGGAGGGAGTGGGGGTTCATCTTCATATTTTCATATCATCTTCTTTGTGACCAGAGTCAATCATTGCTGAGCTTTATGGAGTATCTGCTTAAATGTTTCGCCCACACATCTACTGACCTTCACCTGGGTCTATTTTCACATTCTGTTTTAGACCAGATATAAGAGGTAAGTCTGCAATTGAAATGCCTGCCTCAAGGGGAATCTCCGTATGTGGCTGAAAACATGATCAGCTGAGTGTGACGCCATTCTCCCAGTTTCTCTGTCTCTGTCATTTCTGTTCGATGATGCCACATTCCAGTCGTAAGCTTCCTACATGAAATCCTTTTCTCTCAAACAAGAAATCCCCACACTGTGGTGGACTGAACCTTCAGCTGTGACTGCTCAATTTCCCTCACTTCTGCCCTCACCCCGTCCCTACTTCCCAGAACAAAGATAGATCTCCCCTTGTCCTCACTTCCTTCTGCACTAGAATCCATATTCACAGAATCATCCTCCGTCACTTCCACCACCTCGAGTTTGACAGCACCATCAAAACACATCTTCCCCTCCCGTTTACTGTCAGCATTTCACAGGGATCATTCCCTCTGTGACGCTCTCCATCACCCCGAACACTTCTCCACACCCCATATTGCACATTCCCATGAAATTACAAAAGTTTGCCCATTCACGTCTTCCCTCCCTCACTATCCAAAGCTCCAAACACATTTTCCAGGAGAAGCAGTATTTCATTTGTACTGTTTCTATCCAGTCCCCTGTCATTGCTGCTCACAGTGCAGTCTCCTTTACATTCGTGAGCCAAACAGAAACTGCTTTGAGGAACACCTCCACTCTGTCTGTAGGAATGACACTGACCTTCTGATTGCTCCCCATTTCAATAAACTAAATTGTTCTCAAGATAGTGAGAATTCTTTGAAGAGGTAACAAGCAGGTTAGATCAAGGAGCGCAAATGGGAGTTATCAGTGCAGACTTCCAGAAGGCCCCTGATAAGATTCTGCTCTGGAAGCTGCAGAGTAGGATACGGACCCATGGTGTTAGAGTTCAGGTATTGACATGGACAGAAAGTTGGCTCTCTTGCAGGAGGCACATTGAGGATGAAATGGTCCTTCTCAGCATAGCAGCCGTGACTAGTAGGGTTCCACAAGGATCAGTGCTGGGATCACAACGTTTCACTTTGTAGATTAGTGATCTGGATGGCAGAATTGAGGGCATTCTGGCTACGTTTGCAGATGATGAAAAAATAGGTGGAGGGGCAGGTAGTATTGAGCTGGCAGGAACCCTGCAGAAAGAATTCGACAGTTTAGGAGAGTGGGAAAAGTAGTAGCAGATGGAATACAATGTGGAATAATGTGGGGTCATGCACTTTGGTATGAAGAATACAGGCATAGACTATTTGCTTAATGGGAAGAAAATTCAGAAATCTGAATTGCAAAGGGAAAGATTCCAAGTCCAGGTTTCGCCTAAGGGAAACTAGTAGGTTCAGTCAGTAGCTAAGAATGCTAATACGAAGTTGTCATTCATCTTGAGAGGACGAGAATATAGAGGTGGGGATTCTGAGACTTTCTAAGGCTCTGGTCAAACCAAATTTCCATTTTTTTGTGCCTAATTCCCTAGGAAGGTTGGATTGGCTTTAATGCGTGTCTACAGGAATTTCACGAGAATGATCCCAGAAATGAGGAACGTTTGAGGACTTAGTGGAGATTAGAAGGATGGTGGAGGGGGGGATCTGATTCAAACTCACAGAATACTGAATATCCTGGACACAGAGGACATTGGGAGGATGTTTGCACTGACAAGAGAGACAAGGAGCTGAAGGCATAGGCTTAGAGCAAAGGGAAGACCATTTCAAACGGAGAAAAAATGCAACTTTTTTAATTAGAGAGTGGTGAAACTGTGGAATTTCTTACCACAGAAGGCTGTGGAAACCAGATCATTGAGTATATTTAAAGCAGAAACAGATAGGTTCTTGATTACCAAGGCGAATAAAGGTTATGGAGAGAAAGCAGGGATATGAGATTAAAAATCTATCAGTCATGATGGAATGATGGAGCAAACTCGATGGGCTGAAGGGCCTAATTTCTGCTCCTACAGTCTTGTGGCCTTATAATATTGTGATCCTGTTGGGGGCGGTGGCGCAGTGGTTAGCACTGCTGTCTAAAAGCATAAGGGCCGTTGTTTCGATTACAGCCTCGAGTGACTGCCTGCTGGAGTTTGCACATTCTCTCCAAATCAGCGTTGATTTCCTTTGAGTGCTCTGGTTTCCTCCTTCAGTTCACAGATGTGTAGGTTAGGTGAATTGACCATGCTAAATTGCCCGTGGTGTTCAGGGCTGTGGAGGTTAGGTGCAATAGTCAAGGATATATGTATAGTAATAGGGTAGAGAACGAGTTTGTTTCAGATACTCTTTGGAGTGTCAGTATGGGCCTGTTTCCACATTGTAGAGATTCTAAAAAAATGCAGGCTGCTGCAATGTTCCAATGAAGCACAATCCAAGCTCGAGTAACACCTCACTTTACACTTTGGTACGTTACAGCCTGTAGGAGTTAATATTCAATTCCATAACTTCACAGCCTGACCCCATTATGGCTGTTCTCCATTTTTTCATACAGTCTCCTCCTGGGCTCCCTATGATTGCGTCTTGTTTATCTTGCACTCAACAGAGAAAATCCATTTATAATATTTACACATTAATTTACACCCCTTTTACATCTGTATTACTTTCACCACAATTTAAAGCCCATTTGTCTTTCGCACTGGGCCTCCAAACAATCTTTCCCACCTCTGGCAAGATACTAAAACGCTCACTTTCCTGCAGGATAATCCCTCAGTCTCCCAATACCATGAAGCCAGTCTATGGTTCAGTGACGAGTGTGGGTGAACATGCCAGGATTAGAACCATGTGTACCTAAACCAGATGACAACCCATTAAAGCTACTGCACTTATTGATCACATTAACAAACAGCATTAACAAACGAACAGCAGTGCCAGCCACGATGCCATGAACCATGCAACTGCTGCCCTCCACTGGTAAGTAATCTCCCCCAACAGCATGCAAAACGGTATACCTGTTTTGGAGGAAGTTGAAGGCAGGGGACACCTGCACTGTCTTCTTACTCTTTTTCTGTCTTTTGGTCACACATTCACTGTCTCCTTCAGCAATTCTAAACTGTGTTGTGACCAGCTCACTAAACGTGCTATCCACGGCATCCTCAGCATTACGGATGCTCCACAGTGAGTCCATCCGCAGCTCCAGAGTCGTCATGCGGTCAAACAAGAGCTGCAGCTGGACACACTTCTTGCAAGTGTAAGAGTCTGGAGCGTCAGCCACGTTCCTAAGCTCCCACATCAAGCAAGACGCACAGGTCAGGGTCTGAGTCAACCATTGTTGTTTTGCTAAAAGGTTGACATAGTACAGTGGAAGTTGATAGCATCCATTTGCCTTACAGACATCTTACATTTCATGATTTTCACTTATCCATGGTGTGTGTGTGTGAGAGAGAAAGAAAGACCATACCTCTGTGTGCGTGTGTGTGTGTGTGAGAGAGAAAGACCATACCTCTGTGTGTGTGTGTGTGTGTGTGAGAGAGAGAGAGAGAGAGAGAAAGACCATACCTCTGTGTGTGTGTGAGAGAGAGAAAGACCATACCTGTGTGTGTGTGAGAGAGAGAGAGAGAGAGAAAAAGAGAGAGAGAGAGAGACGACCGATAGAGAGAGAGAGAGTGACACAGAGAGAGAGGGGGGCTGACAATTATTCTATTGTTATTTTGGTATACTCTAATTATATTCAGGGTTTCAGCCTTTTTTACATGAATGTTCATTACTGCGGTGTTTCTTTGGAACTGAGAATTAACCGGAGTTCAGAATGGTTAGAATCATATAACTTGAGCAGCTATTTAAAACAAATCTGTATCTGCTCAAATCTTCCAAGTGTTGACTCACAGTCCATGACTCACGAATGAATTAATAGAAAGCTGACATGACAAAGAAAGGTTAAATAGAACATAGAACATAGAACATAGAGCAATACAGCACAGAACAGGCCCATCGGCCCACGATGTTGTGCCGAACATTTGTCCTAGCTTAAGTACCCATCCATGTACCTATCCAATTGCAATTTAAAGTTCGCCAATGATTCTGACTCTGCCACTCCCACTGGCAGCGCATTCCATGCCCCCACCACTCTCTGGGTAAAGAATCTACCCCTGACATCTCCCCTATACCTTCCACCCTTCACCTTAAATTTATGTCCCCTTGTAACACTCTGTTGTACCCGGGGAAAAAGTTTCTGACTGACTACTCTATCTATTCCTCTGATTATCTTATAAACCTCTATCAAGTCACCCATCATCCTTCGCCGTTCCAACGAGAAAAGGCCGAGAACTCTCAACCTATCCTCGGACGACTTCCTCTCCATTCCAGGCAACATCCTGGTAAATCTTCTCTGCACCCTCTCCAAAGCTTCCACATCCTTC
>NW_025214351.1:0-16742 GCF_004010195.1 Chiloscyllium plagiosum | reverse complement strand
ATTAGAAATGCTGGTTTTGTCCAACAAGTCTGGCGGTTATCAAATGTTTAGCACACACAGAGGCAACTAATACTGTGTCGAAAGGAAATGATCATGTAGATGCAAACTTCTGACCCCATTGGTTTCCCAGTAAAACCTGGTTAGGCACAGTATAAGGCCGGGTATGCCAGACCTGGGTAAGATACAGAAATCACAGGGGGGAGACCCTGCTGAACAGCACAAACAATGGACAATTTCAGGCCGGGTATGCCAGACCTGGGTAAGATACAGAAATCACAGGGGGGAGACCCTGCTGAACAGCACAAACAATGGACAATTTCAGGCCGGGTATGCCAGACCTGGGTAAGATACAGAAATCACAGGGGGGAGACCCTGCTGAACAGCACAAACAATGGACAATTTCAGGCCGGGTATGCCAGACCTGGGTAAGATACAGAAATCACAGGGGGGAGACCCTGCTGAACAGCACAAACAATGGACAATTTCAGGCCGGGTATGCCAGACCTGGGTAAGATACAGAAATCACAGGGGGGAGACCCTGCTGAACAGCACAAACAATGGACAATTTCAGGCCGGGTATGCCAGACCTGGGTAAGGTACAGAAATCACAGGGGACAGACCCTGCTGAACAATAAAAACAATGGACTCAAATGGGTTGTTCCCCTGATACTCACGCAAACTACAGTGACACCTGTGGGACATGTTTGGATTCCTTCTTTGCTTCTACCCTCGTTGATTCTGAGCATAATTGGACAAGGAGGGAATGGCTAATACTTTATTACAAACCTGGTGGCACCCGAATTTCCAGAAAGCAGCTAAGAAAAGACTTGAAACAAAAGACAAATGTGTAAAAGGAATTTCCCTGCAATCTGGAACCACTCCTTTGCCTGGTGGGCCCTGCTACTTGTCTACAACTTGGTTTTGTACAATTATCTCGAGTACATTATAAGAAAAATTGTCTAGTAATAGGAGATTCATTTCGTAGATTGATCGCAACCATCCCAACGCTTGGTAATCCTGTGACAATAGGCGTTTAAAAGGTGTGAAAATATCTGCAGAAGTTAACCAAACCTTTTCAATGTTTCCATTCACAGCTACGCCAAGCTTGGAATTGGGATCGGGGGAAAGTTGGAGCCTCAGTGGAAAGGCTCATATCTTATTCTGCGAGTCACCCGCACAGCAGTCAGTGTCAGGGGAAGACCCGAGTGGACACACGGAACCTGAGGCAGGAGAGCCGCACAGCCCCAATGGGAGCTGAGCAGACACTACCAGAGGCACGAGCTCACCCTCCTGCTGAAGAATGTGCAGATGAATCAGCGGAGAGCCCTGTGTTCCTCATTACCTTATTTACACTGACTGGTCAGGAGGTGGATAGAAGAGACAACATCATGAATTCGGTGATTGGTAAACACCTTTCTTCACATGGATCACATTTCCAAACAGAAGATTAAGTCCTCTGGCTGCTGGTGTGTACTCATACCCCCGTACATATTAATGGAGGGATCCGCTGGAAATCATTCAATTTAATGAATCCGAAACAGCTGAATGATGTTTGGAACAAAAACGATTAATGGAATTATCCATTTGGGGGATGTCAGCCTGAAAGGGAGTCTCATGACTCCTTTATGTGAGACCTTGACAGGACCATTTAAGCTGCCAATGATAAGTTCACCTGGGAGGCCGCAGGTTATAGTATGGAAGAATATGAAGGTGGGTTCCAACCTCACTCCGACATTTCACAATAATCCCACAGGTGAAGGTACATGCATGGGGTCTATCTGCTTTCAGCGCAGCCCCAAGTCAGAGTGGAATGCTGAAATCAGTAAATGTAGCCATTCCCTGCTCCTCACATCATCCAGGCACCGATCAGTTTCCTCTGGCAGGATTCTGAGCCGACCACAAGTGCCACATTCAAAACCCTTTGGACTGGAATCCAGTCGAATTACTTACGAGTAGATAATCGCACCTATTTCACTTGCAACCACAAGGCCTAGCCCTGGCTTCCACTTTCCTGGACTGGGAGTTGCTCTCTCGGGGAGGTAGTTTCCCTCATTTACCATTTGTGCTCCTCCCCATTTAAATGACCTTCACCTCGTACCAAGATAACTCAGAGTGAAGCTGAGGGGCTCTTTGCCATTAACTTCTACCCTTTCTGGAACCACTTGGCGAATAAAGGAAGTTAGATTCATAGAACATAGAGCATTAGAACGCAGTACGGGCCCTTTATGGAACCGCTCAGCTAACAGAGGAAGTTAGATTCATAGAACAGAGTAAATTTGTGGATCGCATGAATGTCGGTGCAGCTGCGGATAGTGCGGATAGTTGTAGCAGTAGTAGATTAGCCAATGTTAAGGGCAATTAAATGGTCATTAGATGAACATATGGATGAAAATGGAATAGTGTAGGTTAGATGGGGTGCAGATTGGTTTCACAGATTGGCACAACATTGAGGGCCAAAAGGCCTGTACTACTCAGCTCACACTTTCCTGCATCTAACTCCATTTTCCACCTCTTAGCCCAGCTCTGCAGCTTATCTATGTGCCTCTGTAACCACAAACAACCTTCTGCACTATCCATAACTCCACCGACCATAGTGCCACCCACAAATTTACTAACCCATCCTTCTCGGCCCTCATCCAGGCCATTCAATAAAAGACAAACAGCAGTGACTCCATAACAGACCCTTGTGGTACACCACTCGAAACATTTCCCATCAACCACCACCCTCTGTCTTATTTCAGCTAGTCAATACCTGATCCAAATGCTAAATCACCTTCAATCTCATACCTCTGTATTTTCTGAAATTGCCTACCGTGGGGAAATTTATCAAACACCTTACTGAGATCCATAACGACCTCATTAACCATTTTACCCTCATCTACCTGTTTGGTCACCTTCTCAAAGTACTCAATAAGGTTTGTGAGGCATGACCTACTCTTCACAAGACCATATTGACTGTACCTAATCCAGATGATTATAAATCCTATCTCTTATAATCCTCACCACAACCGATGTAGGACTCATTAGTCTATAATTACCAGTGTTGTCCCTACTCCTCTTCTTGAACAAAGGGAACAACTTTTGCTATCCTCCAGTCTTCCAGCACTATTCCTGTAGACAGTGACGACATAAAAATCGAAGCCAATGGTTCTGTACATTCCTCTCTAGCTTCCCAGAGGATCATAATATAAATTCCATCTGGCCCAGGGGGCTGATCTATTCTCATAATATCCAGAATTGCTCACACCAACATCTTGTCAACCTCAATCCATCTAGTCCACGAGCCTGTATCTCCGTAATCTCCTTGACAACATTGTTATTTTTTCAGTTTGAATACTGATACAAATTTTTCATTTAGCACATTCCAAACCTCCTCGGACTCCATGCACAACTCCCCACTACTGTCCTTGGCTGGTCCTAGTGTTGCGCCAGTCATTCATATATTTCTGAAATACTTATAGAAATCTTTAGAGTTCTCTTTGATCATATCTGCTAATGACTTCTCTTGTCCCCTCCTGGCTCTTCTTAGCTCTCTCTATAAGTCTTTCCTGGCTAACCTATAATTCTCAAGCACCCGAACTGACGGTCATGTCTCATCTTCACACAAGCTTCCTTCTTCCTCTTGACAAGAGATTGAACTTATTTACTAAACCACAGCTCCCTCCTTTGACCACTTCCTTCCTCCCTGCCCGACAGTTACATATTTATCAAGGAGACATAATAGCTGTTCCTTGAACAAGCTCCACTTTCAATTGTGCCCATTCCCTGCAGCTTCTTTCCCCATGCTATGCATCAACAATCTTGCCTATTCACATCATAATTGCCTTTCCCCCAGCTATAATTCCTGCCCTTCGGTACATACCTATTCTTTCTCATTGCTAACTTAAATTTAACCGAAGTGTAATCGCTATCAAAGTGCTCACCTACCTCCAAATCTAACACTTGGCCTGGCTCATTACTCGGCACTAACTCCAATGTGGCCTCACCTCTTGTTGGCCGATCTAAATAATGGCCTCAGTTCATGAGGAAATAGTGAACTGCACGGCATCAGACCTGGAACAACTAAGTGCAGAAGTGATAGCCATTCGCACAGTCAACCTACAAAACCGATTGACCTTAGCTTGTCCAGGCGCTGACAAAGGGGGTACATGGGCCATTATGGCTCTGATTGCTGCACCTATACTCCTGACCCCAGAAGAACATTACAAACGTCGCCAATCACATTGGAAAGGCTGCCTCTAATCCCCATGACACCAGCTCCCGATGAGTGGTCAGTTCGGATCCTGGGGCTGTGGCTTCCTACAAGAATTTATTGATCTTGTTGTTACTTTCATTGCTCTTTCGGTTCTTATTGCCTTCCTTTAGCAGTGCTGTGCATGTATCAACTCACTGCTGTTACCCGCCGTCCCATGATCCTCCCAGGTGAACAAACTCACTGTTGCTCACACTCCCTTCAATGGAACCCCCTCCCTACCATGGGGCAGAATTCCCGAGTGAGATTGCCACGGACTCTGAGGGGAACCCATCTGATTCTGAACCACAACCACCACCACGGGATAACACCACCACACCCCACCCCACCCCACGCTTTTGCAGAGGCTCTGGACCTACTCTTTTGATCCCATGCAAAACAAAGGAGGGATTGTGGCAGTAATTTTGCGGCAATAGAGGCCATTTTCATTTAGACTTCCAACTTAGAGTAATAGAGAAGTACAGAACGTAAACAGACCCTTCGGTATAACCCGTCCATTCCAACCAGATAACTTCACCTTATTCAGTCCCATTTGCCAGGACTCGGCCCATATCCCTCTAAAACCCGCTTATTCATATACCCATCCAGATGCCCTTTAAAATGTTGTAATTGTGCCAGCCTTCACCACTTCCTCTGTCAGCTCCTTCTATACATGCACCATCCTTTACATGAAAATGTTACCCTGAGGTCTCTTTCATATCTTTCCCCTCTCACCCTAACCCTATGCGCTCTAGTTCTGGACTCGTCCATCCCAGGTAAAATACTTGTCTGTTTGCCCTATCCATGCCCCTCATGATTTTATTAACCTCTATGAGGTCACCCCTCAGCCTATAACGTTCCAGGGAAAACAGACCCAGCCTATTCAGCCTCTCCCTATAGCTCAAATACTCCAACCCTGGCAACATGCACGCAAATCATTTCTGTACCCTTTCAAGTTACACAACATCTTTCCAATAGGAAGGAGAAATGAATTGCATGCAATATTCCAGAAGTGGCCTAACCAATATCCTGTACAGCCATAACATGACCTCCCAACTCCTATATTCAATATTCTTACCAATGAAGGAAAGCACACCAAAAGCCTTCATCACTATTCTCTCTACCTACGACTCTACTTTCATGGAGATCTGAACCTGCCCTCCAAGGCCTCTTTGTTCAGCAACACTCCATAGGATCTTACCATTAAGTGTATCAGCCCTGCTCTGATTTCCTTTTCGAAAATGCAGCACCTCACATGTATCTGAATTAAACTCCATCTGCCACTTCTCAACCCATTGGTCGAGATCTGAGGTAACCTTCTTCGCACTCTACCACATCTCCAATTTTGGTATCATCTGCAAACTTACTAACTTGACCTCTTATGCTCACATTCAAATCATTTATATAAATGATGAAAAGTAGTGGACAAAGCACTGATCATTGTGGCACTCCACTGGTCACAGGCTCACTGGTCTATAGTTCCCTGACTTGTCCTTACTATCTTTCTTAAGTAGCGGCACCATGTTTGCAAACTTCCAGTCTTCTTGCACATCACCTGTGACTACCGATTACACAAATATCGCAGCAAGGGCCCAGCAATCACTTCCCTAACATCCCACAGAGTTCTAGGTGCACTTGATCAGGTCCTGGGGATTCATCCACTTTTATGCGCTTCAAGATATCCAGCACCTCGTCCTCTGTAATATGGACATTTTTCAAGATGTCAGCATCCATTTCCCTACATTCTATACCTTCCGTGTTCTTTTGCACAGTAAACACTGATGCAAAATGCTCGTTTAGTATCTCCACCATTTCCTGTGGCTCCACACAAAAGCCGCCTTGCTGATCTTTGCGGGGCCCTAATCTCTCCCTCGTTACCCTTTTGTCCTTCATGTATTTGTAAAAAAAAAATTAGATTCTCCTTAACGCTATATGCCAAAGCTAACTCATGTCCCCTTTTTGCTCTCCTGATTTCCCTCTTAAGTATATTCCTACTGCCTTTATACTCTTTTAAGGATTCACTCGATCTATCCTGTCTATACCTTACATATGTTTCATTCTTTTTCTTAACCAAACACACAATTTCTTTAGTCATCCAGCATTCCGTACACCTACCAGCCTTTCCTTTCACCCTGATAGGAATACATTGCCTCTGGACTCTCATTACCTCATTTCTGAAGACTTTTCATTTTCCAGCCTTCCCTTTACTAGCAAACATATCCCCCCAATCAGGTTTTGAAAGTTCTTGCATAATGCCGTCAGATTTAGCCTTCCTCCAATTTAGAGCTTCAACTTTTACATCTGGTCTATCCTTTTTCATTACTGTTTTAAAACTGATAAAATTATGCTCGCTGACCTCAATGTGCTCCCCATTGACACTCAGTCACCTGTCCTGCTTTATTTCCCAAGAGTAGGCCAAGTTTTGCATCTTTTCAGTAGGTTCACCCAATTACTGAATCAGAAAATCTTCTTTTACACACATAAATTCCTCTCCATCTAAACCCTTAACACTGTGGCAGTCCCAGTCTATGTTTATAAATTTAAAATTAACTGCCACAACCATCCTATTCTTCTTACTTGTTTCTCAATTATCTGCTGGTTATTGGGGTTGTATAATAGAATCACATTAAGATGATCATCCCTTTTCAATTTCTCAGTTCCACCCAAATAACTTCCCTGGATCGATTTCTAGGAATATCCTCTCTATGCACAGTTGTAATGCTATCCGTTATCAAAAATGCCACTCCGCCTCATCTCTTGAGTCCATTTCTATCCTTCCTGTAGCATTTGTATCCTGGAATATTAAGCTGCCAATCCTGTCCTTCCCTGACCCATGTTTCTGTAAATGCTATGATATCCCAGTCTTTCCCTGTTAGGTCCCTTGCAATGACATAAATGCAGTTTAATTAATCAGTCCTTACTTGTTCCTGCCTGCCCTGACTATTTGACTCGCTTCCTTTCTCGATTGTACCAGTCTCAGATTGATCTCTTTTCTCATTATCTCCCTGGTCCCACACCCCCACCTTGCCAGTTTAAATCGTCCCGGGCAACTCTAGCAAATATCCATGCCAGCATATTAGACCCATTCCAATTCAGGTGCAATCTGTCCTTCTTGTACAGGTCACTTCTACCGCAGAAGAGATTTCAATTATCCAAAAACGTGAATCATTCTTCCATGCACCGGCTCCTCGGCCATGCATTAATCTGCTCTATCCTCATATTCCTGTCCTCACCAGCTTATAGCACCAGAAATAATCCAGGTATTACTACCCTCAAGGACCTCCTATTAAATTCCTACCTAACCTTCGATATTCCCCCTTCAGAATCTCATCCTTTTCCCTTCCTATGTCATTGGTACCAATATGTACAATGACCTCCTGGTGGTCCTCCACCCTTTGAGAACATGATGTACAATGACCTCCTGGTGGTCCTCCACCCTTTGAGAACATGCTGCACCCTCTCTGAAACATCGTTGATCCTGGCACCATGGAAACAACACACCATTCTGATTTTTTGCTGCTGATCACAGAAACATCTGTCTGCGCCGCTTCCTCGAGTCTCCCTGAACACAATCGATCGCTTGTGCTGGGAAACCCGGCGTTCCTCTCATTACATTAGAGCCAGTATCGATACCAGAAACTGTGTTGTGCTATACTCCCCTGAGAATCAATCACCTCCTACATTTTCCAAAACAGTATACTTGTTTGAAATGGGGATAACCACAGAAGACTCCTGCCTACCTCACTTACCTTTCCTGGAGTTAACCCATTTATTTGACTGTATCTGCGGCTGTTCTGCCTTCTGATAACTGCCACCCATCACACCACCTTGCTCTTGTAAATTGCTCATTGTCTAACTGTCACTCCAAACGATCTAATCAATCTTAAAGGATTCACAACCAATGACCTTTATTGTAACATGTGAAATCCCTCGAAACTCCCACATCCGACAAGAAGAGCACATCATTCTACTCAAGACCATTTTGCTCCTTCCAATCAAAAAAAAATCTGGAAAATAGCACCGTCGTATTGCTTGTCAATCAACAAGCACATCGACCTGGACCCAATATACCGGCCACTGCAGTGGACAGCTGGAACAGACAACCGGAAGCGGCAGATTCAAACCACTACAAATGCCGGGGGAAAGATCACAGAAGCGCTTCACAGGAGGCTCCCAAGCACTGAGGATGTCACCTAGATAGGGGACGAAACATTTGCAACACAAATTCCCAGCTCGGCGAACAGAATCACAACAGAATATTTTGCTTGTCCATGCTGACAGGCTCACTGCCTTTATTCCCGATGAAGGGCTTTTGCCCGTAAAGTCGATTCCGCTGCATTTTGGATGCTGCCTGAACTGCTGTGCTCTTCCAGCACCACTGATCCAGAATCCATGCTGAATGTGTGTTGGGCAATGTATAATATTATACTTTATCTGCTATTTTTTTGTTTACTCAACTTAACTACATGTTCCCGATGGAGATTCTTATTCTTTGACTCATTAATTTCCTTCTTACCTCTGTATTGGTGTGAGTACAGTTTTGAATGATGAATGTACCACTACTGATCTCTTGATACATTTTAACGTCATTCAAATGACCAACGTTTCCTCAATCTGTTTCTCATAATCATTCAAATATCGCTCTAAACTAATACAATGACCACATCAACATGTGCTGTGAGGACAGACTGTAACATTATTTCTGCAATATTATAAAATGTCCTTTAGAAATGCAAATCTGCTACATCTGCAGGCCACCCTTTATCCATCCTGCCTGATTTATCCTTGCAGGTTATGGACTATTTGGCCACCGTGTTTTGCTTTGCATATAACACTGTTGGCTTATCTTCATTTTGAAATATCTTGCAACAACCTCCTTATAAAAGGAAAGATCACAGAAGCGCTTCACAGGAGGCTCCCAAGCACTGAGGATGTCACCTAGATAGGGGACGAAACATTTGCAACACAAATTCCCAGCTCGGCGAACAGAATCACAACAGAATATTTTGCTTGTCCATGCTAACAGGCTCTCTGCCTTTATTCCTGATGAAGGGCGTTTGCCCAAAACGTCGATTTCGCTGCATTTTGGATGCTGCCTGAACTGCTGTGCTCTTCCAGCACCACTGATCCAGAATCCATGCTGAATGTGTGTTGGGCAATGTATAATATTATACTTTATCTGCTATTTTTTTGTTTACTCAACTTAACTACATGTTCCCGATGGAGATTCTTATTCTTTGACTCATTAATTTCCTTCTTACCTCTGTATTAGTGTGAGTACAGTTTTGAATGATGAATGTACCACTACTGATCTCTTGATACATTTTAACGTCATTCAAATGACCAACGTTTCCTCAATCTGTTTCTCATAATCATTCAAATATCGCTCTAAACTAATACAATGACCACATCAACATGTGCTGTGAGGACAGACTGTAACATTATTTCTGCAATATTATAAAATGTCCTTTAGAAATGCAAATCTGCTACATCTGCAGGCCACCCTTTATCCATCCTGCCGGATTTATCCTTATAGGTTATGGACTATTTGGCCACCGTGTTTTGCTTTGCATATAACACTGTTGGCTTTTCTTCATTTTGAAATATCTTGCAACAACCTCCTTATAAAAGACAGTGGAGCAATGTTTTCCCCGACGGTATACGTCAGACTGACACAGATATTATTTCCTGGTTCTGATTCCCAACCTTGGGATGAGGAGGAGAGTCCTTTGTGGTAATCTCAGTCAGTGAGAGGGATTAAACTTCAGTTAGTGAGAGGGATTGAACCCAGGGTGTTGGCATCAGTGTGCATCATAAACCAGCTGACCAGGTAACTAACACTCTCTCAGAATGTTCAGGTCAGAATAGAATCAGAAGCTGGCAGTCCCATTCATCTGGGAAATGGAGGTGAGGTTGTGCAATTCAGAGGCTGAACTACTGTTCAGAATTAAAACAGCGATGCTGCTGAATGAAAAGATGTTGTTGTGATGTTAGCCCCTAGTAGGTAAAACAGTAACAATGATTTGACTGGACGGAGGGTAAAAACCATGACGACTATTTCACCCTGAGAAATTATCAGGCATACGGTGGTGGGTGGCACTGTGGCACAGTGGTGAGCACTGCTGCCTCACAGCGACAGAGACCGGGGTTCAATTCCCGCCTCAGGCGACTGACCGTGTGGAGTTTGAACGTTCTCCCCGTGTCTGCGTGGTTTCCTCCGGGTGCTCCGGTTTCCTCCCACAATCCAAAAGTGTGCAGGTTAGGTGAATTGGCCATGCTAAATTGCCCGTAGTGTGATGTGCAGGGGTAAAATGTCGGAGAACGGGTCTGGGCGGGATGCGGGTCGGTGTGGACTTGTTGGGCCGAAGGGCCTGTTTCCACACTGTAAGTAATCTAATACAGAATGAAAAAATGTATTTCGAGAACGTTTAATTTTCACAAGCGCAATCCTCAGCCACATCTAAATAGGCTTTTTTGAGTGGCAACACAGATTGATATTTACTTAGTTTGGGAAGAATTTTTTGGTTTAACTCTTTTTAACCAAACTCACTATCAAATGGAAAGGAGATTTCATCATCCTCTTCATCTCTTCTCTGAATTTATAAATGGGTTAGTACAGGCGCTCAATTACATGAGAATGTACCCAGATTCAGTGCCATATATGTTGGAGCTGTGTGATCCCCTCAGTAATACGCTGTTGTTGTGAGCTCACTGGTTAAAAAGTTAATGACTGCTGTTCGCCACAAAAGGTTAAAACTGCCTGATATACTGAACAGTAACACTATGGATTTCCTTCTGCTTTTCATGTCTGGGTCAGTGCTATTCTCATGGCTGAGACTCCATAGTGCCCTGCGGACTTTGCTGGTCACTAAAATACACTGGAATGTCAAAGAGTTAACCAGTAATATCAAACAAAAAGGCAGCCATACAATTAAAATACTTTTCATCCAAGAGTAGGCCCTACCTGCAGGCGATGTATAAACAGCCATATTTGAGCGACAGCCCCAGACAATGCTGGAAATTATTCAGCTGGGTCTTATGCAAACCAGAATGGCATGTTCTCCAAAGAAATCAGGGCAGACAGTGTGCTTAAAATAACAGTGACAGTTCTCACTGTGTAGTACTTTGATTTGAAATTCAGACAATAGATCGTTACAAACTGGTCAAATGTAAAGAAGACAGTGAACCACACAGACATATCCAATGTGGCAGGTTTAACACAGAGGATGAACTTACAAACAGTAGATAGCATATAAATGAATGTGGAAAGTGTTAACTTTAAATGCGATACACAATGATATTGAAAAATATCACCAAGAAATCTGCAGTTGCTATGGCAATCGTGTAAGCCAAGATACATTTAGAAAGTCCACAATTTCCACTGGAGAGAATGACGATGGTCAGTAGATTTGCTGTAAGAGGGAGAAAGAAGAGATTAGAAGTGGGATTCAATAAAGAAATATCACAGGAAATGTTGAGGTCATAGTCGGAGGTGATTTTACATCGAGTATCCCACAGATTTGATTTTATAAAGTAGACGAATATACTGACAATTTGAGGACAAAACAATATTGAACATTTAATGTCTGTGCGCTTACAAGAAATTTTATATTTCATTGAGGGCAATGTCTAAATCATTTCTAGATAATTGCTAAACATTTCTTGATTCTAACATTCTGATTGGACACAAACATTGCATTAATGTCCTAGACTTGACTTTCTTTGCTAAAACTCATTCTGGAGGATCCGGGTTGGCACCTGCTCATCTTCCTGGCGATGGACGAAATCTTGCATTAACTTAACTCTAACAGAGCACAGGAAGTACTTTAACATAGTGTAAAGGATAAACTGCCCTCATAATGCAGATGCGTAGTAGCGCACACACATGCATTCACTCGCAAGCACACACTTGTGCGCACAGGCATGCGCCCATGCACTCATGTGCACACAAACACACAATTTCGAAGGAACTTTGAGTGCAAACGATTTCTGCAATCCCTGTGTGCCAGATTTACACAGGAAATTCACCCAGCTAGGTCAGGTTCAAGATTCCCCTCCCAGATAATGGAAACTGTTCATGTGGACGTTTCAAACCAGGAGTGTAACGGAGCAGAATGGAGATACTCAAAAAAGAAAATTTGCTGTGAATATATAGAATGCTTCCAACCAGTTGGGAATGTTGGGAAGGGATGTCATAGAATCGTCGATTAATACCGAACAGAAGAGGCCATTCTATCCATCAAGTCTCTGCCACCAAATCCACACTCACACCGACACTAATCCCACTTTCCACACTAGGCCGAGAGCCTTGACTATACCATATGACCATCCAGGTGCTTTTTAAAGGTGGTGAAGTTTTCCATCTCAATTACCCTTTCACATAGTGAATTCCAGGTTCCCACCACTCTCTGGTGGGAAACTAATTCTCAAATTCATTTGTAAATCTTCTGCCATTCACTTTAAAATCTGCCCCTTGTTATTGACGCTTCAGTCAAAATAATTGACCACATGGTTGAACAGATGAAATTGTGTGCATGTAACGGTGTGTCTCTGCACAAGGGTGTGGGACAGTGTGTAAGAGCATTTGAGTACATCTGTGTGAGTGGCTGAGTGTGCAAGTAAATGAATGTGCATGGTGTGTCTGTCTGTGTCTCTGTTTCTGTGCTTCTGTATTTCTGTATCGGTCTGTGTCTCTGTGTTTCTGTGTCTGTCTGTCTGTCTGTGTTTGTGTTCGACTGCAGTGCACAGTGTGATTTAATGAGAGCGAATGAATAAGGGTGAGGCGGTGTGAGTGTGAGTGTGTTTGCTGCAATGTGTGAGAGACTGAGTGCGGGAAATTGAGTTTGAGAGAGGTTGTGGGTGTGTCAGAGTCAGTGACTGTAAAAAAAACAGCAGTGGGTGATTGGTATCGAGTATGAGAGACGGTGAGAGTGTGTGAGTGTGCAGGGGTCTGTATGTTTTGTGATTTATTACTGGGGCAGAGACAGGTTGGTGTTTATGGACAGTTGCACCATGGGATCATCAGCACTCAGACTCTGCACTCAGATGGACACATGCAAGCAGACAGGCACAGTCTCACATCAACATATTCAGGAACACAATTAGAAACACTCTCTCTGTCTCTCTCTCTCACACACAGACGCAAACAA
Organism: Chiloscyllium plagiosum; assembly: GCF_004010195.1. Lineage (NCBI taxonomy): Eukaryota > Metazoa > Chordata > Chondrichthyes > Orectolobiformes > Hemiscylliidae > Chiloscyllium > Chiloscyllium plagiosum. The sequence continues at coordinate 3,362 of NW_025214351.1, read as the reverse complement.
CAGGGTTCAACATTACCGCAATTAATCATAATAATAAAGATTCAGATATCGAGGTATAACCCAAAAACATGAAACTGGAACCGAAGGAGGTAACTTGCTCACCGGAACCTACTCCACCATTTCAGAAGATTATAGCTTGTGAGTTTATGCTTACAGCTCCACAATCCCATCGTCCAAGAATAACCTTAGATTCTTGTTATGCAAGAGAAGAAATCTATTTGTAAATAATAAATATTCATTGTCCACACCCCTATCACATTTTGGGACAGCCAGTTCCAAAGTTACACAGCCCAAAAAGGGCGACCCCCCATTAATTTTAAAACCATGCCCCCAGTCTGAACTCACTCACAAGGAGAAACATCCATTGCCCATCCACCATGTCCAGACCATTAGATAACTTATACACTTTGATCAGGTTATCCTTTACTTGTCTGAACTCCAGCAGGAACAAGCCGAGTCTGTCCACTTATCCCCAAAACACAAACCATTCACTTAAAGGATTAATGGATTAAAATCATGAGAACCATGCAGAGAGTTGACAGCCAACCGCTTTTCCCCAGGGTAGGAAAGTCTAAAATTAGAGGGCATGGAGAAGTTGGTCTGAAGGGCCTGTTTCCATGCTATCAACCTCCATGACTCTCTGACTCTGTGAGAGCGTATGGTACAAGACAATTGGATTGCCAATCAGTGATCCTAATGTCATCAAATTCCCTGTCACATCAAGGCTATGGTTCAACCGCCCATAAGACAGGGCTGAAAATGATCAGTTGTTATGACACGGGTAAAGCCCTCTGCAAATTTAAACGCAACACTCAGAATCTGACCTTGTGCCATAAATTGTTACATTTCGAGAGGCAAAGATGTGACTATTTAAAGTAAAAACTAACAATTTTATTCTTTAAGTCCCACAGAGAACATTAAAATAACAGCTATTGACAACTCCTTTCTCTTAAATCTATCGTTTACCTCCCACTCTACCAGACTGGTTCAATAAAAAAAAAAATTACAAAAGAAGACATGTTTCAAAACCAGCCAGCATTGCAGACTTTCGTCTGTATTTTACTCCATATTTTCCTGGATCATCTTTTCTTTGGTCTTCTGCTGCACAACGTTTCTTATGGACAGGTGCCTTTCAGAGAGTTATTCAGCTTGCAGTCGGTACTTGTGGGTGTTCTTTGCAGGTCTTCCCCAACTGGACAAAATGTCTGGTTTTATACCCCAAAACATCAGATTATTTCATTGGTTTGATGTCATCCCAAACAGTAAAATTCAAATTCGATTGGAAATGATTGGCATAATTTAAACGGATTAGCCAAATTTGAATTTGGTCTTGTTCCGTGGCAACATTTGTTTCAAGCAAATGTTCCCTTTTAAAATTGTTCAGCACACTCTGTGCTTTCAGTCAGTCCTTGCCAACTTCCTCTCTCTTAAAGCTTCCGTACAAACGTAGGGAAACGTACAAAAAGATGGCTTCTTTTTCTCTCTGTTCCTTAGCCAAATTACCATAACATACATATGACTTCAAACTAAGTTCATATTAATACTGCATCTGTGATGGTATTTTTATGACCCACACTCTGTCCGATTTGTAAATTGAAAGTTTGCAACATAAGACTCCAATGAAATCGTCTTATATCTTTGTCTTTAAAGCATTCCAAGATGTAAGGGGACGATGATCCGTGCACATAACCGTCTCTGACAGATTATTTATGACATACATATTAAAATGTTGTAAGGCCAGTACCAAACTCAATAGTTCTTTTTCGATCGTGGAGTATTTCCTCTGGTGGATGTTGAGTTTCTTCAAAAAGAAACCAATTGGCAGTTCAATCCCATCCTCATTTCTTGTAGGAGTACAGCTCCAACTACTATGTCAGTAACATTTGATAGCAACTTTGAAGGTGTTTTATCAGAACAGTATTCTCTACGTCTGCTTCATGTAAAACAGCATTCGTCCTTCCTATCTAGATCTTACATATATCATCATATTCAGTAACAAATCTTCCAACTGTGTTCTTTGCTCCTGAGACAGATAGATCAATAAGCAATCCCACTCCTTAAGGACTTCTTCATTTTTTAAACGTACTTTGAGACATATAAAAATCCATATCATCTGGATTTGATTCCTCACTCTGCGGGGCAGTAACTAACATCTGTTTCTCCGGTTCTTTCTCTCTGGTCTAACACTTTTTCAATACCTTCACATGACATGCCTGATACAGTTTCTTTCCATCTGGCATTTTTCCTAGATAGTTCACCTGACTCAATTTTTTTTCTCAATTTGATAGGGACCGCTGAATCTGGCTTTGAAGGGGTCTTCTATCACTGGTAACACGCCATCCACTTGGAAAAGGTCCGAGCCATTGAGCTTTTATCTGCGTCCTGCTTCATTCTATGCTGTGCCATCTTTCGATGTTGTTTAGCCAACTCACCGACTCGATTTAAACTCTCCCTCACCTCTAATACATAATCTAATTGTGTGATCTCCGACTTTGGTCCTATAAACTTCTCTTTAGTTAATTACAAACGTTCTCTCACTTCATATCTGAATTTTAACTCGAAGGGAGTGAGCTGGGCAGATTCATTTGAACTGCTGTGCTCTTCCAGCACCCAGAATCTGGTTTCCAGCATCTGCAGTCATTGTTTTTACCTCATTTTGGGCACCTCTAATGGCAAACACAAATGGGATACCTTTATTCCAATCATTCGGGTAATCCTGACAGTATGTTCTCAACATGGCCTTCACCTTTCTAAAGCTCCCTGGGAGTCAAGATGATACGCAGTGGATTTAAAGTGCGGTACACCTAAGCTACCCATAACCTGCTTAAACAGCCTGGCAGTAGAAGTTGACGCTTGCTCCAATTGAATCTCTTTGGGTAGCCCAGACCATGTGAAGAAAGCTACTAACTCCTCTTCCACCTTTTCTTGCCTTGATTCTCCATAATCGAATTGCCTCTGGAAATCTGGTCGACACATCAATTATGGTTAACAAGCACTGGTTCCCACTTTTCGTTCTCGGGAAGGGACCTACACAATCAATTAGAACCTGTGTGAAATGTTATTCAAATGTGGGAATTGGCAAAAAAGCTGCTGGTTTTATTACCACCTGTGGTTTACCTATCATTTGGCATGTATGACACATACAACTAAAGGGAACCACATCCTTGTGCATTTCAGGCCTATAAAACTGTTTTTTGTGCCTTGGCCTGAGTCTTTTGTACCCCAAGGTGACCTCCTACTGTTAGTCCATGTACTACCCGTAACACTTCCTGTCTATATGCTACCAGCAACACAATCTGGTGTACTTCGGCCCATTTCTCCTCTTCACTAATCTGCTGTGGTCTCACTTTTCATCTTAGGAT
>NW_025214350.1:32536-42143 GCF_004010195.1 Chiloscyllium plagiosum | reverse complement strand
ATTCATTGAGTGATGAAGTGGTCTTGATGGGCACACAGTTATACTTCAGCCCTGCATCTTTTATCATGCAATTTTTAAAAATGTGACTATTGCATTGACCAGACATGTGCACATTCCTTTAGTTGTTTCCTAAACCGGCGCTTGCTAAAGATCGAACATCATCCTCAGCCTCTGGTCAACAATAGAAATATCCAAAAACCCTCTCGAACAACTGATCTCCCTGTCCAACAATCTTCAGAGATCTGTGAATATCCAGTCCAAGGTCTCTTTGGTCCTGTACACCACTCAAAATCCTCACTGTTATTGTTTCAACTCCCCACATTCATTAGCACGTATTGGTCTGGATTCAATTACATTCGCCATGTTTCCTTTCTACCTGATTGTTACATCCCTGCGGTCCCTGACATTATTCATCATAGTCAACTACATAACAAATTGTTGTATCTTCTGTAAACTTCTAAATCATGACACCTATAACCAAGTTTGAATTATTGATCTACATCAGGAAACAGTGGTACTCCACTGGAAACAGCCATCCAAACATGGTTCATTTTTGGATGGGATGAACACCTGAAATAACAGCAGAATCGGACCCTTGCTGTCAATTGTAAACCTCATGGTGACTCTGCAGGTTGGTCTCCTGACTGATGCCTTCTCACATGTGGGAGTGGTGAATGACCTGTCCAAGTTGTGACTGAGCAAGTGAGTTTACACTTCAGCGGGTAATTGAATCCCTTCCTTCAGACCCCGCCCCCATGGACCTGACTTCATTGTGGCGTGGGTATCCTTGTGTCTGTTTAGTTTAGATAAGCAGTTGAATTTGAGTCCACGCTGAGACGACTCCCAATTATCCCCGTCATCCATGTGTCTTTTTTATCCTTCCTTATTCTCCCACGGAATGTGGCCATCATAGTCTGAACAGCACTTGTTGTCCTTAACTCTCCTTGATCTGAGTCAGAGGGAATTTATGGGTGAACCGTGCTATTGTGCGACTGGAGACAGAAATTTGCTGGTCTTGTTAAGGACGGCAGATTTTCCATTTGCAGGGAAATGAAAGAATGGGTTTTCAGCAAATTAAAACTTTTTGTCACTCTTCCTCTGAGCGGGTTTATATGCCAGATTTTATTCATCAAATCTAATTACTACCAGCTGCGATGCTCCATTCTCCAAGGCTTGCTAGCCCAAATATCGCCATTACATTTGCAGATGACACGAAGATTGGTGGAGTCGCAGAAAGCATAGGGGACTGTCAAAGAATGAAGGAGAATATAGATAGACAGCAGAGTTGAGCGGAGAATTGGCAGATGGAGTTGAATCCAGGCAAATGTGAGGTAATGCATTTTGGGAAGTCTAATTCTGGAGCGAAGTCTACTGTAAACGGAAGAGCCTTGGGAAAAGTTGATGAGCAGAGCGATCTGGGAGTTCAGATCCTTTGTACCCTGAATGTAGCTGCACAGGTGGATTGAGTGGACAAGAAGGCATATGACGTGCTGGCCTTCACTGGACGATGCATTGAGCATAAGAGCCTGAATGCTAAAATTGTACAAGATCTTGGTTCAACCGAATTGAGAATGTTGTGCACTGTTCTGGTCGCCAAATTACCAAAACGATGTGCACGTTTATGAAAGAGTGCAGAGAAGGTTTATGAGGGTGTTGTCTGGTATGGAAGGTGCTAGTGCTGAAGAGAGGTTGAGTAGGTAATGTCTGTTTTGATTAAAGAAAACAAGATTGAGGGGGACCTGTTTGACATCTACAAAATCATGACGGGTATAGCCAGGGTGGATAGAGTTAAGCTTCTTCCCAAGTGAGGGATTCAGTAATGAGATGTCACACATTCAAGCTGAGAGGTGAAAGGTTTAAGTGAGTTCAACGTTGGAAGTATTTTACACAGAGTGTGGTAAGTACTTGGATAGTGTTGCCAGCAGAGGTAGTAGAGGCAAGCACGGTAGATTCATTTCAGGTGCGTCTGGACAGATGCATGAATAGATGGGGTGCAGAAGGATACAGATGGTTTGGAATTGGGTAATAGGTTTTGACAGTGGATCAGCTCAGGTTTCGACGTCCAAAGGGTCTGTCCTTGGGCTGTAAATTTTCTGTTTTCTCTGTTCTTCTGTGTTCCCCACACGACCAACTTCATGCTACATTGTTACATCTCAGAGAATGACATTGTCAATTCCAATTATCACAGAGGGAATTCGAATATGACATGTGGCTGTGTTGGAATAAAAGATATACGCTGAATTGGAGTGTTTACTGGGAGCAAAAGGCTGATTTGGAGACGATGTGATCAAAAACAGCTCTTACTGTCAAAGTGACAAAACAGCGCATTGCTAAGGAAATTTTCAGAGAATGCTTTCAATTAATCGACCTCTCGCTTAAGACTCCAGCACGCTTCCGCTGAGCCAATCTGCTGTGCGGGTTAATGCTGCTGTTGTATCTTAATAATCTAATAAACGGAGACAAATATGCCCTTCCTTCCCACGTTTGACCAGGAACACTCCCAGCTTTGGCATTTCATGCGCCTCGGTGCCATCATACAAGAACCACATCCTCACTTTCAAACCGATCATTCCATTTCGATACCGTGGTTGTGAGATCATTTCTCATGTAGCAGCTTTTACAACATGGACCATAGATTATTGAAACATCAAGCTCAGGAAAAGAACACAGGGTAGCAGTGAGGAAAAGAAAATTTAATTGAAAGTACCTCTTTCTGTGGACTTCTACATCATTTATTTCACTTGCTCATTTGGCTCTATCTGGTCTATTGTGTGCAGTTCTGCAATTCGCATGATACCATGGATATGATAGCACTGGGAATGATGCAAGACAGATTTATCATGATATTGTCTGGGTAGAAGAGTTTCAATTATAAAGGGAAATTGGATAGTCTGGAGGAGTTTTTCTTATAGCAGAAGAAATTTAGAGGAGACATGATTGAGATGCACAAAATAATCAGGAATATGGATTGTGTAGACTGAAATAAACGTTTCTCTTTGATGGTGAGATCGATCACTGGGGGAGGGGTAGGGTGGCATAGGAAACATTTGAGTGAATGCGCAGGCAAATGTTTTGAAACAGCGGTTGGTTGAAAACTGGAAGTCAGTGCATGCAAAGGTTGGAGAGGCAGAAAACCTCATAACTTTCAGAAGTATTCAGGTGTGAATTTTGTGATGCTAAGTCCGACGATGCTATAGGCCAAGTGATTTTAAGAAGTGTTCAGATAGTTAAGCGAATGTTAATTTCCAGCTATACCAAATAGGCTTCTTTTTGCATAAAATTCCTGGATAGTACCACCGCCTGTCACTGCGTGAGATCAGGTTCAATTCACTTCCAGGATGAATGCTTGCATATTGGGATAGCTCAGTGGATAGAGCTGCACCTTTCCACGCCAGAAACCGGCATTCGATTCCAGAATTGTTTGACTGACTGTGTGGAATTTGCACTCTCTTGCTCTCTCTCTTCCTTGTGAGTTTCCTCTGGCTGTTCTGATACCTTCCCACAGTGCAAAGGTGTGCAATTCGGGTCAATGGCAAACAAAATCTAAATGGACTGTAAGTGTTGTAAGTCAGAGACAAAAGTCAGAATTGCAGCTCGGGGAAAGCGGAATGACCGTTTCAGGTCAATAGACCCTTCCTCAGAACTGTTTTTAATTTGCAATGTTAACCCTGATTTCTCTCCACTGATGCTTCCTGACTCACTGAGCTTTTGGAGCAATTTCTATTTTCGTAGGAGGATCACAAATGCGGGTTTAGAAAGATAGAGTGGGGCAGTGTGAATCTCTTCCACGGCACAGTGCAGACTCAACTGTCCAAATGGCTTTTGTATGCACTGTGTCTAATTCCATTAACACTGTATCTATAAGTCTTTGTCCTTTTTTTAGTCTTTGTTATTCACATCTCTCCTGTCATGTGAAGTGCAGAGCAGGATAATCGACATAAGCCACCACAAAACCGTTACCACCTGACGCCTGGAAGATGAACACCTCATATTCTGGCTTGGGACCCTGCAACTACACGGAAAAAATGTGGATTTCAACTGCTTCCTCATTTCCCCTCGCTCCACATTATTACAGTCTGAAGCATCAAACTCAGCACCACGCTCCGGACCCATACATCTCTCCCCATCTGACATATCACCTCCACCCCTGCCTCGCTCCACCATTCGCTTTCTACCCAACTCCAACCCCCACCCATTTATCTCCCAGCCCCAACCAACAAGACTCATTCCTGATGAAAGACTTTGCCAGAAACGTCGATTCTCCAGCATCCCGGATGCTGCCTGACCTGCTGTACTTTTCCAGCACGACACTATCTCCGTGGCGAAGATGGACGAGCTCTGCTCAGGCTCTTTATCTGAGAGTGGAGAAGGCTGAGTGAGGAAGTGATTAAGGTGCACATGAAGGGGATCGGTATGTGTGATAGGAACAAACTTCTTATGGGAAGAGTTAACAACCAGGGATCTCCTTTAAACACAAGGGAGAGGGTGCTCAGACGAGATTTAGGAAGAACGTTTTCACTCTTAGAGTGATGTTTGTTTGGAATTCACTGTGTGACCGTGTGGTAAAGGTATGAGTCTGTAAAACATTTCAGGAGTATTTAACCGAATACTTGAGAAGCTAGAGCACACATGGATAAGGACCACGTACTGGAAACTGGGGTGAAATTAAACAGATACCTGATGAAAGAACCGAACACTGTACAGCAAATACAGAGCATGAAAGCATGGGAAGGGTAATGGCATGGAAACTACTGGCGTTTGTTACAAGTGGTCTGCGGAATGTTACACTCGTCAAAAGGTAACTAGGGCAGAATGGGGCCAGTGTGGCAGGATGGGATAAGAATAGTGGAATGCTGCTACACCAATTAGCAGAGTCAGACTGGGTTGAAAGATTACTATGGCAGGCTGAGATAATACCAATTAGTAAAATCAGCCTCGCCTACTAAATATCATCATGGCAGTTTGGGAAACGTTGTTACAGTACATACTTAGGACATGACTTTAAATAATTAATTGATAGTAGGGTCAGCCTGCTTGAGGCACTTGTAGCAGGATATGACATTAAATATCTAATTAGTAGTTAGTAGAGTCAGCTTGGGACAGGAAAACATTGTGATAGATGGGGTAGCTAAATATCTAACCATGACAGGTTAGTCTGGGACGGAGGTTCATTGAGCACAGGTGGCAGTAGAATACTTAATAGTTATAGTAGAATAAATTAGGAAAAATCATAGTGGCAGAACAGAACGATAATGGGAATTAGCACCATTGATTTATTGTATAGCTGGAGTGAGGTAATTCTGACTAACACAGTTGGCATTCTGATCAGCTAACAAGACATGATTAAAGAAAAGGTATAAAGTGACGGAGCTTAATTCAGATACATGTGAGGTGCTGAATTTTGGGAAAGCAGGACTTATACACTGAATGGTAAAGCCCTAGGGAGTGTTGCTGAAAAAGAAACCTTGGAGTGGAGGTTCATAGCTCCTTGAAAGTGGAGTCGCAGGTAGATAGGATCGTGAAGAAGGCATCGGGTATGCTTTCCTTTCTTGGTCAGAGTGTTGAGTACAGGAGTTGGGAGGTCATGTTGCGGCTGTACAGGACATTGGTTCGGCCACTGTTGCAATATTGCGTGCAATTCTGGTGTACTTCCGTTCGGAAAGATGTTGTGAAACTTGTAAGGGTTCAGAAAGATTTACAGGGATGATTCCAGCCGTGGAGGATTTGAGCCATAAGGAGAAGCTGAACAGGCTGGGGTTGTTTTCCCTGGAGCTTCGGAAGCTGAGGGGTGACCTTATAGAGATTTACAAAATTATGAGGGACATGGAAAGGATAAATAGACAAAATATTTTCCCTGGGGTCGGGGAGTCTAGAACTAGAGGGCTTAGGTTTAGTGTGAGAGGGGAAAGATATGAAAGAGACCTAAGGGGCAACTTTTTCACACAGAGGGTGGTACGTGATGGAATGAGCTGCCAGAGGATGTGGTGGAGGCTGGTACAATTGCAACATTTGAGAGGCATGTGTATAGGAAGGGTTTGGAGGGATATGGGGCGGGTGATTGCGGGTGGTACTAGATTGGGTTGAGATATCTGGTCGGCATGGACAAGTTGGACAACAGTGTCTGTTTCGATGCTGCACATCTCTATGCCATGGACCCTGAGGTTCGGGCGAGTCAAAACTTTATTTTCTGAATGTCACTGCTTTTGTTTGCAAATAAAAGATCGACTCCTTAAAAAACTCTCCGCATCTCCTGGTGATAGTCGACATTTTCTCTACGACAACCGCAACTTTGAGCGCAGTAAAATTGTGGCGAGTGCAGCTCTGTGGCGCAATGAAAAGTGTGTTAGATTTCTACAAATTTGGTAACTTTGCTATTCAATGTTTGTCGGTTTGAACCCCACTAGAAGTGGATTTTAGTTCAGTTTTCAGCTGAATCATTGAGTGTTGTGCTGATTCATCGCCAATTCCTGACTTCTGGAATTCCCATCCCTGCTACTGATCAGAGGAAATTCCTTACCTTCATGGTTGTGCGTTTCTATGGAATCATATCATTTGAAACATGATCAGTGCATTTTCATTATATAATATTTCATGTAAAATGAGCTCCTACACCTTCCAACTCCATCAGCTCTTCTTACACTTAACATTTTCAATTGCAGGTGTTATGAAATTTCTTTCCTATGAATGTTATCCACTTCCAGAGTGTTTCCCTTTTGCACCCCCATCTAGGCAGCCCAGAATCACTGTCGCTTTTAATTCACTCCTTGTGTGCCTGCACGCGCTTTTCGAATATTCTGGAATCAGCACCTAAAATGTTTTTATTTCTGAAAATTCATCTCCGAATTCAATAACTCTCAGAATATAAAATGCCTAATCCAAACTTATTTATCGTGCCCTGCTGGGTTTGAAGTTCTAACGTCTAGTTTCCATTCAACTAAATGAGGAAATTTCCCTCATGTTTACTCTTAAGATATTCACATCAGCTGGATAACCTCTATTCGGACACAACTAAGTCTTTCCTGATTTCTCCCGCATTATTCTTTATCTATCCCACCATCCCATTATACTGCCTCTTTTCATTTCTAGTGGATTTATCTCCCAGTAAACCTCATTTCCTTCGTTTCTAACGGCATGGCAACATGGCCGTCTCATTCCAAATGTCTTTGTATTCCAGTAAACACTGCCCGTGTCTTTCATCATGTCTTTATATCGCTGTATATTTCAACCTGAGAAAGGATGCTGGGTCCAATTCAATGCATGAAAACTCACCACTAAGCTGTGCAATCTTATTACCGACATAGGAAAGGTAGAAGCAATTTCAATTACAGCTGAATGGATTGGTTGCAACAGAATCGGGTCAAATCCCAGTCACATGCATGACTGTTGTTCTTATAGTTATTTGTTCTCTATGTTCGTTGGAGTAATATAGTGACGGATCAATTACTATGTCCAGTCATACATAAGGGGGCGTATGAAATGCAGAAGTTGTGAGACCAGAGCAGTTTTTATTGACACAGACCATTCATTGTTCGAATATCAGTCTTAGGATTAGATAGAGAGCGATTTTGAGCAAAATTTGAGCAGGGAAGTTTACCCCATGACGTTACGCCAATTTGTGTGGTTACCTTGTTGTATACCTCATTTGTGTGTTTTGCCTCATTGAGGATTTTGAAGTTGTCCCCTCGATACAAAAGTTCCGTGCTTTTGCACTATTATACAAAAGATGCAGTACAATCATACCCAACGCTGTGTCAGTCTACTTCTACAGATATTGACCCCTAGAAACAATTTGCTACATTCCCGCTCATATGGCTCTTTTCATTCCATCGGCTTCTGTTCTTCAAAGAATCCGATTCAGCAGATCTTGTCACTGACTCATTACTGTGTATGTGTTCAGACCATGTGAGCAGAATATCACAGTTCATAACCCAGAAGTCAGAACATACTCAGGGAACCGTACTCTGCTCTTGATCATTTCACAAACACCAGGAAGAAATATCTAAGCTCTTCAAAATTTACTCACCTGTTTTTCAGAAGCAAGATAAACAGTTCCAGGTTTCTGCTTTTGTTGTCCAACGGACCAAGATTGTAAATGCTGGAGCCAGTTGAGACTGTGCGCTCTCCCACATCCATTTTCTCCCCAGGAGGTGTTGAGACGATGGTCTGAATTGGATTCTTCGAAAAAGAAGAATCTTTTTATCCATTGATTTCTGGTTTATGGACCCACCAGGCTCCCGCTGGGGCTCTGTGTTAGCGCTGACCACAACAGTTTCCCGCAGTCTTCAGTTTTTTTGTAGCATGTACCTTCGAGGATGATATCAAAAGATATTCACTGTTACTGTGTGATACTCTACCAATGGAGACAGCTCTACCAATGGAGGCAGCTCACTCCGCTGGGATGGGACAAACAGCACAGTCCCATATGGGGAAATTCTGCAGTGTGTCCTGCGGATCAGATACAGTGAACTTTATCATTCAGATCATACCAGAGTGAGAGAGCTCGAAAAGTCTAATTGGTCACTGGTACCTGTGTCAGCTCGGGAGTTACAAAATATTGGTTAAAGCGGAAACACTGGATTTTGGATCAGGTTCAAGTGTTAACGTGAGGCAGGAAGCAGAAAAAGATACACTGTGAAGAGATTGGGATCTGACGGCAGGAGCAGCAAATAGGTTGTACAGCACAGAGGAGAGCTTTGAAGTATTGAGTTCTGGTTGATGTGCCGATTATGCTTTCACTCGGCCACGCTGCTACAGAAGATATGTCAGTGTCTCTCAGCATTGTGGTGTCACAAGCAAATATCGCCGTTATACTGCAGGAACTTCCTTTTTCTAATGTGAGGGCAGTCTGTAAGTAAAATAGCTTAAATATTGAACACTTTCTCATAAATAATTCCACTCCATCTCAGTGTGTTGTATTGTATCCTTTCCACTTTACCTGTCATTGTGCCTGCACTGAAATTGCTTTGCTCCTTCTGCATGTCTTTTACAGTTTAGGTGATGTTATGCAGTTGTACTGATCCACGTTCTGACAGAATTTTCCACTTCACTTCAGCCCGCCCTAACCTCGCGATCTGATACCATTCCCATTGTTTAGGTGTTAAGCGCTCGTCTCAGATCCAGCCTGTCCTCACCCAAAAGAAACGCAAAAATTAGTCACACTGTGTCACTGCAATCCAGGGGAATCTTCACTCCGATGTCATTTATTATTCCTAGGAGAAAGTTAGGACTGCAGATGCTGGAGATCAGAGTCGGAGTGTGATGCTGGAAAAGCACAGCAGGCCAGTCGGCATCTGAGGAGCAGGAGACTCCGCGTTTCAGGCATAAGCCCTTCACCAGGAATAAGGCTTGTGAGTCGGGACTGAGAGATAAATATGAGGGGTGTGGGGTTTGGGGGATGAAACTGGGAAAGCGATAGTTGGATGAAGGTGAGGGAGAAGATAATATTTCAGAAGGCGCAGTGATGGAATGGGTCCAGAGCGCGGTGCCAAGTTTGAGGCTTTGGAAATGGGGGAAGGGAAATGAGGAAACTGTTCAAATCCACACTTATCGCGTGAGGTGACAGAGTCCCAAGGCGGAATATACTGGTTCCTCCTTCCAGGTATTTGGT